>NC_092865.1:11408014-11652289 GCF_032062135.1 Pyxicephalus adspersus
GGTCAGGGACAGTCAGAGATAAGGGCAGGCAGCAGACAGTGGTTGGGGTCAGGGACAGTCAGAGATCAGGGCAGACAGAAGACGGCGGTTGTGGTCAGGGACAGTCAGAGATCAGGGCAGGCAGAAGACGGCGGTTGTGGTCAGGGACAGTCAGAGATCAGGGAAGACAGCAGACAGTGGTTGTGGTCAGAGACAGGACATGGTCAGGCCAGGCAGTCAGTAGACATGCTTGAATAACAAGCCAAGGTAGTCAAGAACTAAATGCTGTTCAAGAAGACTTATATAGCTTTTGCAATCTTAGGATCTGCCCCCACACAAAAGAGGCTTCTGGACATATAGGAGGAGATATGATGGATGTTGTAGGAGCGTTGGAAGTCTGTTACATAGGAGACTGCAAATCATAAAAGGGCTTATATAGGCTAGTATTTCAGGGTTAAACAAACATTTTTCAGGTAAAGTGTATGCCATGGCAATTTTTTTTCTGTAATTTAAAATGGAGAGTTGAAAGGTTCCACTTTACCCTTTATTTGTACTGTGCTCATAGCCTCTACGGCACAAACAGTACCCATACAGAAAGAAATAACCGGACATGGGTTCTAAACCTTCCCTACTCTATGCTAATCAAACTACAATTTACTTTATATGCATTTTGTGCACTTGATTGCCCGGTTAAGCAAATGGCTAAAGTTGCTCTTATTATATTTTGCTGAATGGCTTTATATCTGAGCCTGCCAAGTGTTACTGAGTTCCAGCAATGTTCTTTTCTCTCAATGCAACCTTAACTGAAGCAAAGGGTGCTGCCCAGCAAAAGGTTATGCCAAAAAAAGTCTTATCAGTAAAAACGAATAACACTCAAATTTACATTATGCTTTATAGCCATTTGTAGGTATACAGTGATACCTTGGTATAAGTCCTTAATCCATTCCAGATCCTTGGACTTATACCAAGCAGGACTTATACCAAACAAATTTTTCCCATAAGGATTAAAAGGAAAATGATAAATCCATTCCCATGAAGAAAAAATCCTATTGGTATTGGCATATTATACATTGATGTGGTTATATAGAATAATTTAAACACTGCTTAATACTGAAATACATAAATACAAAAGCAATTAGATGAAATAAAGGTATAGTGCGGGTTGTTCACTGAATGGCAGCAACTGGCGTACTGACGCTCGTGGGCAGTCGTGGCTTTGTCTCGAGAGAGGTAAATAAGGGTAGCGTGTGGTGTTGTGACTCATTTTGACCCATACAAGTTCTAGCACAAAGGTTGTATACCATGCTAGATTTTTCGTGTCCTAACTAGACTTTTACCAAGTTGGACTTATTCCAAAGCAGGCTTATACAGAGGTACCACTGTACATGGTTTAGATACAAGGTATGCGTGGTATGATGACTTGGTATGGAAGGCCAGCACAGAACCCGGACCTCAAGAATATTGAACACTTTTGGGCCGAATTTAAACTTGTGAAACTGTGAGCCGGATTTTCTCATCAATACTCGACCTCAAATATTCTTGAATGTCTGAATTGGCAGAATTTCCACCCACAGAGTACAAAATCTTGTGCAATGTCATCATAGAAAAGTGGAGACAGCTGTAAAGGAGGGGAATAGATAAGGAGAACTTACCCCTTACCCAATCCCAGATAAAGACACACACACAGAAGCCAAATTACAAATCCTTTAAATCACAAAATAAATTTTATAATTTTATTTGTTTAAAAATGAATATAGGGGAGAAAGTGTCAATTGCATCATTTAGCAATATAAATCTATCACCAGTCAAGATGACACAATGGCTGAAATAATGTAAACCCTTTACTAAATGACAGATCCCTAATGCTGCACTATTATCACAAGGAATCCTACGTGACATAATTCACTACGTATGGGAAACACGCACCTTCATTTATTTTTACTAGCAGTTTTCACATCATACGCACCTATTTCATACCCAATTGTCGGATACAAATGTTGTTATGTCAAGGTTTTTGGGTCATTTTGTTGTTCATGTCAACTGCATACGACAGGTAGAGGTAAGGAGTGAACCAAGGCTGTACAGATGGTTGAGTGTATTTGCATAATCATATATGGCTCCATCCTACCACTAACTCAATGCACTTGGCTTTAGAGACAGATAGAGAAACACATGTGCGCCATCAAAGAATAGGTAGAAGCATTGTGGACTATTTTTGCAGATTTCACTACTTACTTTTCTAAATAAATAATTGTTTATCTCACAATGTCTTTTTTTAGGCTGACTGCAGAATAGGGGGGTCTGAGTTTATTATATTCACCAATCTCAGTGTTCTAATGAAGAATTCTGTATGATCTGCATCCCCTTAGCTAACAAGCCTTAGGTAGCATTCTGTCAAAAATAAAATTCCTACTGCAGGGAATATTTTACTTGCTGACCTATTCGTGTGGCAATCACAGAAGCACGAAATTACATTTCTAGGGTCATTCCATTTGCCAACAGTAGGCTGAATTTTTTTTTATATATTTTTAAAAAATTATGCAGCTGCAGATTGGAATTCAAAAGAAAATCATTAATAACATTAAATTACAAAACGGTTTGTGCAGCAGTTTTATTTGCCATGTTAAGTAAATTGGAGTTTTCTTTTAAGACCTGTCCATTAAAGGATAAAAATGCAGTCATGCAATATAATAGATTTAAAAAAAGAGTACTGGCAGAAGAACTGCAGGGATAGAAGACTAGACCCAAAGTCTGAAGTCTTCTTATGGTGTAATTGGACACTTATACACACAGCAGGAGAATATTGATCACAAAGATATAAGCCAGTAATGTCTGGAGAACTGTGAGGCCATTGTGCATTTATGTTGGGATCTGTTACCTGGGAATAAAAGCAGATGATATCCCTCTTCTGTCTTAAAGCTGAATTCCCACCTTTACTGCAGTCTGGCACATTTTTTTGGGTTCCCCTCTGCATTTATATTACTCACTGCTCTGATTTCACTGCACACTGTGAGCTTCTTACAATATGCATTAGAAGATGCAGCAAGTCAGATTGAGCTCACATCATATCTGGGCTGGACGTCATGACCTAGCCCTTTAGTCCTTGTTATTGTCCTCCAAGGAGCCAGTCTATTGCTTGGGGGCTGAGTGCCCTTCATAGAGTACAAAGGCAGGATTTTAGGAAAATATATACAACACCCTGCTGGCCATTTTTACCAGCCATGATCCATCTGCATTACAAAGAAAAACCAAATGTGATTTTAAAGTATTTAGTGCTTGGAGATCACAATTAATTCTAAAAGAATATATGGTTTATTTGTATAAACATGAATGTAGTGTGATGCACCTACATGGCTTCCAAGGGTTAAGGGAGCTTTTTTACCTATCTGAGGCTTATGTATGTGTCCTATTTTGGCATCTAATTAGTTGGGAACAGGACTTTTTTTATTGGGGGACCCTAATCCTAACCAAAACTCTAGCCTTTCATATCAATGAATAATTGGATAATAAAAAATAAACATTGGCCATTATTTATATATATATATATATATATATATGTGTGTGTGTGTAGTCCCTGAGTTACAGACGACTTTATGGACTGTAGGTTTGTTCTTAAGTTGAATTTGTATGTAAGTCGGAACAGGTCTATTATTTTGATGAATAAAAATTGGACAGATGTTTTTCTCAATATATTATTAGACAGCATGGTGTCAGTTACTGTAAAAATCCTCACTGTGAGTTAATCACAAACAAAGCCAAAAAACAAAAACAAACTTTATGGAGCCTAGAAATTCATAAACTTCTGAAGCAAGCTGTGATATGCAAAAAAAAAAAAAAACAGCTGAGTTTGTCTTGGTCAATAAAGAGTTACAGCATGCTACAGATCAACTCAGATCAAGATTTCTTCTGCAAGTCATGCAAACTGGCCTCCTCTCCCCTTTAAGCCTCTATCCTGCACACAAGCGAGCAGGGAAGCCCCGTTCATTTCTAGGAGTCCTCCGTACTGCGGATGTGGACTACCTGTACTACCTGAATTTTAAAGTATGAACACAAAGGCGTAAAGATATATTTTCATATACCATATATATATCACTTTTATATTTTTGACTGGATCTCAGCTATCCTGGATTTGTTTGTGTGATAAAAAATGGCACCTCCTTGTTGTCTGTTTTTGTTATATATAAATATATGAAAAAACAGAGAGTGAAAAACTTAAATAAAAACTATAAATTCACAGTTTAAGGCACCTGGTGTTTTTTTTTTTGTTTTTTTTGCCCTACCGCATGCACTATGCAGTTTAGATCTGGGGTCCATCGAGTTGATGGCAAACATGGCAGCTTCCTGAGTCACTCTGGTGATAGGACCCTGCATGGTACCTGCACACAGGTATGTCTACACCATAATCATAATGTCTACACCATGTCTAATAATGTCTACACCATAATGCATACTTGCTGATTATAGAAGAAGCTCACCACCAACCTATCAAGTACTGCCCCGCTTTAAGATGTTCCGTAAAGCCAAATGGAGAGTTTTGCTTTGGCACAATTTTACCTATGAACATTGATACTTGAATAATACACATTAGGCAATGGACAGGTGACCCGGCAGCACCAAAATCCTGGTGATTTTTTAGAAGACGGTATTTTTTTTTCCTACCAGTGTTTCTTGTTACATTAGGGCTTCGGAAAAAAAATAATGTTTCTAGCTGTAGGTCTGTTTTAATAAGCCCGATCGTTGTAGCTGTAACCAAGATGTATAATAGCGTTTTAAGAGAAGAGAAAAGAGAGGAGATTAGCTTTGGTTACATTATCTATTTGCATTTCATTTCAGCAATGAAATTGATGCCTCACAGGATCCCATCAAACAATAGCACAGGCTGATGGGCCCATTGTAAGAGGGCATTTTGTCAGATCATTCCTCCCCCTCCACATGAAGATAGAGCGTTCCGTTATTTCCCATACTAATGAGTCACGAGTACCTCTCCATCAGGAGCCTGAAGTGGGGATTGTGATTTGCTAGATGTGAAATCTCTCGGCAGGACATAATTAGATTTAGTAAATAAAAGTCATTTTTGCCGTCCTTCCTTCCTTGCCTGTAAACAAAGATATTTTCTGTAAATCTTCAGCCCTGAGTCATCCTTGAAGTTGATGTAAATCCAATCACTCATATAATTTTTAACAGGTTTATATAAATTCAAAAGTAGTTGGTAATATTTTTATAGCTGCAGCTTTTATTGAGATATAACCTGGTGAATCTGCCATGAAGATCCTTGTTCAGGCCCAAAGATGCCATGAGGGTCCCTGTTCAGAGTGCCAATACCCTGTTTCTGTCTTCCGGTTGGGTTTCTGTTATATGGGCCACCCATAAAGACTACATATGGCACGTATAGTTGACTGTTGTCTATTACACTTTTGTGGCCACATAGGCATATTTTTTTTTTCAGACAATACCTCATAGAAAGCCTTTCCAGAAGAATCAAGGGTGTTATATCCTCAAAATGCTGACCCAACTCCATATTATTGCCCAAAGTGTGGTAGTCAGGTCTCTACAAACATATGGCCATATAGTCCATGATCTGCTATTTTTGTATTACTGTATGCCTTCAGAATTTCATTAGAAGCTAAACTGGGCAGCCATAAAGGTACAAAGATACCATGCAAGTCTTTGTTTGAGGTGCCAACACTGTTTGTTCCTTCCATTTGTGCTCCTGCTTTATCTCCTCATTATATGGGTCTCCCATAAAGACTACATGTGACACATTTGGTTGACTGTTATCTCCTACCGATGCCTTTCTGGCCATTCCAGAAGAATGAAGGGTGTTATATCCTCAAAGTGCTGAGCCAACTCCATATTATGGCCCAAAATTTCTGAATGGTCTATCCAAAAACTCTATACAGGTTTATTAGTGAGGTCTCTACAAACATTTGGCCATATAGTGTACCATAGAGTGCATGGTATATTTGTGTTCTGCCATCTTTTATTACTGTATGAGCTTTCAGACTTGCATTAGAAACAGAACTGAAATGAGCAGCCATAAAGGTCTTTGTTTGGTACAAAGATGCCATTAAGGTCTTCAGGGTGTTCAGGCTGCCAGCACTCTGTTAGCGTCTTACAACTGGACTGCTACATTATCATCTATATCTATATATGGGACTCCTATATAGACTACATGTGGCACATATGGTTCACTTTTGTATCTGTCAGAAAACTGGCCCGGACAAATGCCATGTAGACATCATTGGAGTACATCAAGATGGAATGTGGCTGGAAAAGGATTTCAGCTCTATTATATGCACAAAGTTTTTTTTTTTACCTGGAACAATGCTTGAAAGTCCAACAATGTTTAAATTCATGATCTGCACAATTTTTGAACATTAGCTATATACTTTTCTCAATACAAGTCTTCTTTATGTATGTGTGGCCTGCACAGAGCTCTGACCTCTGAACACCATGAACAAGAACACTGAGCCAGCTCTCTTATCCAACTTCAATTCCTGACCTTACAAATGCTCTTTTAGCTGCATGAGCACAAATGTCTACAGACAAAACCTTCAGAAAGCCTCTTTACGGAAGAGTGGAGGTTGGTATATCCTCAAAAGTCAACTCCATAATAATGGCCAAGGTTTCAGAATGGGATATCCAAAAAGCCCATACAGGTGTGGTAGTCAGGTCTCTTTAAACATGTGGCCATGTAGTGTACTGTACAGTCCATGGTGACTTTGTGATCTGCCATCTTTGTAATACTTCCAATACTTGTAATACACAATACTGATCCTTTACAATCAGTAAAAGAAGCTGCATTTGTCAGCCATTTTTTCACAGTGCAACAAACTATAGAGTCCAAACCAATTTTGTAGGTTGTGGATATAGTGGGGAACAAAAAGTTGACCTCATTGGGGACAATTTCCATGTACTTCCTGGGCAGGTGACAATACTCTTGGATCACCCCCAAGAACAATGACCCAAACAGAAGTCAACAATATTTGACAATTGAGTTTTTGTACTGCCTGGGGTTCCTCTGCTTGTTCAGCTCCAGGTCACAATCTGACCACACGACTAATCAAGCTGTTTGGTTGACACTCGTAAAGAATGCACTTGTGTGGTCAGTCCAAAGCAATAGAAGTTTCTGATCTGATCAGAAAGACAGAATTTTGTTTGTGTTATCTGATCTTAATGTATTCTCCTATCTGATCATTACAAATACAAAAGCAGAGAAAGCAGCAAGAAAAGACACGTTAGTAGTAGCATTTTAAAGAGTGAATAAATGGTCGTAATAAAAAATTGCAGTCAAGCTGAATAATGATCATAACTTTATGAACGTTTTCTTTTTTCCTTCTACTGAGCAATTTAACTAGTTGCTGGCAGTCACTGTCACAGCATATTTAAAAGCCAACTTTTCAGGGCCACACAGGACCCCTTCATCAAGGCAAAGTAGTGATGATGTTGCCTTGAGGAAGGGAAAGCCCCAAAACATTGGCTTTCAAACATTTTGTGACAGTGCTTTCACAATAAAACAAGAATCCTGTACTCTGGAGTGCTGGTGACTCCAGAGTACAGGAGTCACCACATGTTTTTTTGGCTCCATTTGTGGATGACATTTTGCAATATATTTGATAACAAAGTTGCTGCACTTAATGCAGTTTGTAAAATAACAATGACACTCCAAAAGCCATTTTAGACTTGGGTTGAACCACAGCATTCTGTCGTAGACTCAATCACAGCCCCAACCTTTTGGGTTGGTTGGGAGGTTGGGAACCATTTTTTGAACACAACTGTTCAATTTGCAGTGCAGTGTTCAAACACAATTTGTTACTTTTGGCTTTCCAGTTGTAGATTGCAGTTTTGTGCCACAGCTCGGGCCAAATTGGTTGGTAGACCTAGGGTAAGCCACAGCGTTCTGCCACTGACTCAATTACAGCCCCAACCTAACTTACTGTGGTTGGGAACCATTTGTGCATGTGAAAGTGCCATTACTAGGCTTTTACACAGCCAGGGGAAACTCTGGAACGCATCAGACTGCAACTAAAAAAATGGTGGTAACATGTACATATATAAATAAAAAATAAGTTCCTCCATGAAAGTTTTTACTGAAGAACTGTGCACACATGAGAATTCACTACACGTTGCCATTCCACTTGAGCAGCCTTGTGTTCAGTTGCAGTTGAGCCAGACGCAATGTGACTCCGACAGAACTTTCTAAAGCAATCATTGATCTCTGGGCCGTGTAGACACAGCTTGTTTAATGTCTGCTTGATGCGTCCACTTTAAACAAGCTTTTATAGAGCATCAACTGACTTGTGTCAAAGCCGCTGTGCAGCAATGAGAGGGGGCAGTCAGGACACTTGGCACTGTTGCAGGAGTGTTTAATGCTCACTTAACACGTGTTTATTGGTACTGTGAATGAATGTGACCTTCACAGGCTTATTTCCTTTCACCACATTGCTTTTTAAAGGTCCATGTCAATTTTTGTTCACATGATCTAAAAACATTTCAGATTCTCAAAGCAACCACCTGTAGGTCTACAACACATAGGTTTTGTATATTAACAATAATTATCAGACACAGTGAATGCTTGTCGTGCTTTTCACTTGTATATTGGGAAAAATTTTATAGAAAAACTGGAGAGTTTTGTGAACTTTTACCATTCTGGCACAATGCATTGAAATCAATGGATGCAATGGGCTTCAAGGTTGCAAAAGTTCCTTCCAACCAGCATATACCTGCCAAAAAAGGACACTGATTGGCCTCATTGTTTTCCAGTTAGCCTTTTTTATCATTACGTTTATGTTTTTATATTGTGTTTGCCTAAACAATAAGCTGAAGGGGTGAGTGGATGGACCTATAAGTCATATATGTTCCTATAAGTCATACTTGACAGAACGGATCCTATGTTTATAGGACTGCCCAGAAGGTGTGGAACAACTGTTTTATGTGTTGTATAAAATTTATTGTTTTAATTTGCTACTGCTATGTTTGTTTCCATACTTGACTAAACAGGTGCTCTATAATATATTGCAGCTATATTCTGATACTGTATGATTTATTACAGCTCTAAAAGACTGGAGAAGATGGACTATCTTGGGAGAACCTTGGTGATCCATCAAACCTGATTTAGATTAAACAAAAACAATTGCTATTATTTGTTTTCAATCCTGACCCAGATCCATTTCAGGTTTGTTGGATCCCCCAGGTTCTCCCATGATAGTCTATCTTCTCTTGTCTTAGGAGGGTCCAAACTCTAGCAGGGGTATCCAAACTTTTTGAAAAGAGGGCCAGATTTGGTGAGGTGAAAATGTGTTGGAGTTGACCATTCAACACGTACCCAGGGTTAGTGTGGGCGTGGTCTGTGTGGGTCCTGCACAGCACACGCCCACCAGGGTGACGTGAGGGATTCCCTGAGTCTGGTGTCAGTGCGGGCTCCGTGCAGAGCACATGCTGAGAATCAGAGTGGGAGTGGTCAGTGCGGCTACCGCACAGCTCACGCCCACTATAATGATGTATGGGATTCCCTGTGCACACATGGGGACTCCTGTCCTGCCGATTATGCCCGCCGAGTAGCGGGCCGATAATTGCAAGCTGGTTGATCAACTCTAATAAAATAAAAAATGACTTTTTTGTACACATGTATTTTCTACTGTGGTCAACAGTGCTGGCGGGCCGCATATTATTGATTTTATGACAGAGGCTGCGGGCCGGTGGAAATCTGAACACGGGCTGCAATTGGCTCCTGGGCCAGACTTTGGACTGGCCTGTTGTAGAGTTTTGATAAATAGGGCCCACAAGATGATATATTATTCTTACCACTGCAGCTTTTCTTCTTGTAATCTTTACAACATAAAAAAATACATTTTTAATAAGCCCCACTACCAAATCAAGATGCCTTTAACAAATGCCTATTGATATACCCAAGATATGACATAGCAATTGAGAATTGTTGGTTTAAAAAGAAATCTTAGGTTCTGCTTTAAAACAATTCCTAAATTCTACAAGTGTCCTTGAAAGGCAGTTTAACCTTTTTCTGCATTTAAATCCAAAGCAAAACGAAATGCAGACACAGATATACACTTACGCTTAAAATGTTTTTTGTTTTGCTTGCTGTGCAGCTTTTTGCAATACGAAGGTTAGCACAAGATGATATAAATCTGACATTTTGAATTCAAGAGGCCGTTAATTGATAAAAACTCTTTGGAAAGTCCATTTAAGTGGCGGTGTGCAGCTTCAGATGACCTAAAAGTCCACCTGGCCATGACCTATTTTTTTTTTCTTCTATTCCATTGAAACTGCAAGAACCCAGCCCGTCAATTGTGCTTGTAGTTTTTTTGCAT
The DNA here is from genome assembly GCF_032062135.1 of Pyxicephalus adspersus. Classification (NCBI taxonomy): domain Eukaryota; kingdom Metazoa; phylum Chordata; class Amphibia; order Anura; family Pyxicephalidae; genus Pyxicephalus; species Pyxicephalus adspersus. Next base: position 11,418,322 of record NC_092865.1, read on the forward strand.
GGAACAAAGTGCATATTGTGATGGCTCTGATTATTCTGATAGTATGCTAGGAAATCAATATCAATTTAAATGTTAGCAAGATCAATTTGCTCCATGTTGGTATAATGTCCTGCGGGGGCCTGGTGTCGAGATACAGTAACACAAGACGATCTTTCATTATCCATTGTCAGCCATCAGAAATTGGATTGCAAGTTCCACAGCTTCCACATACTCAAAACCGGGCTCGATTTTGTTTACAGCAAGTTTGGCATTAAATACGATCCAACAGATTCAGAATTGAAAATGTTTTAGGAGAGACCTGCATGGCACAATGTGTATGACATATTACAGATATGCTAATACACATTATTAAATACATAAAAATAAAGATTAGTGTCAGCCTTTTTATATTGGTCAGCCCCCAACCCCCCTACCTTTATATAATAAAATGGCAAGCAGTACTTGCCTCTCCGTGCTTCCCTAGGACCCCCTTATGGTTCAGTGTCAGGACCATTTAGGACTGAATGACACCAAGAATTATTCAACCCATATTATTTTAATATTCATGTGCTATCATAATTTTTGGGGGCAGCAGGGCTATGAATAAGTGCGCTAAAAGTTGATGAGACATGTTTTCTGTCTGTGAACCCATTTAGGGTAGGTTTACCTTCACTTTCTGTCCCTGGCCTGGGGGAAAATATGAACAGAGGTGCTACATGGCTAAGAGGTTAAGTAGTAAGCTGTAACAGGCTGATTGGAAATGTATGTCCCACCTGATTGGTGATTGTTGGTCACATGTAAGGAAGGATCCTCAGGGGTGGGAACTCAGGCTGCTAGAAGATCATTCCAAATTATTGGCTAAAGAAAGAAGTTGAACAACCCCTTGCCCTTACTATTTTATGATTAGGAGATTGGGTAGCTGCCTATTTTTATTGGTATTTGTGCCTTAATAATTAATGATAGATTTGCTAAAGGTTTTCAAATAAAGATGGCTGTGGCCAAATTAAAAGCCATGTCAGGCAGCCTAAACCAAGCAATATGGTATGGATAGAATTGATCAGTCTATTTATAGTCACCACAAGTAAATTGCAGTATTGTATATTATTTCTTTGTTCTTGTGGTTAGATATACATTAATTCTATTGTCAAACACAAAACCAGAATTGTAATATATTGCAACTTAGCCATGTTTAGATGTGATTCTACCAGTGAAACACTTTTCCTAAATCATGGGGGGACTATGATGAGTATGAGGACAACAAAAGCAAGACAGAACTACATAACACATCCTTCTATCGTCCAAGAGAGGTTCTATAGTCCTAGAACCTTTCTATAGTATATTATATGAAGAGAGGACAGAAAGAGCACAGAACTCATTAAATTGTAAGATTTCTAGCAAGATCAATTAGCATTTGTTTGTACCAAGCTGATACAACAAAACACTCCCAATGGCGTATTTACAGACCACACGAAATCACAAAAGGAAGGTTATTCTTTTGGGCTTACGTGTCCTTTATTTGCATTAGTTTGGGATCAAAGGGGCATTTTTTTATAGAGGCTTGTTATATGAACATATATGAGCATTATCCTGGACCTCCAGCTTGCAATTTATTTTACAAAAAAGAAAAATAAAAAAACGTTTTTAGGTTGTAAACATTTGCTGGCGATAGCGCTGTGAACTCAGTACAGTCTGTTTTTATGTTACAAAACAACAATAAATATTTTATACCAAAATAAATATTTAATCTGCAGTTAAAAATGCATCAAATCCAAAATCTTATGTTCCTAGAAAAGTCCTCACCAAAAGCTTCATTTGGGTAAAGATTTCATTCAAATGTAATGGCATCAGCTTAGTCCTTGGTTATTCTTTGAATAATTGCCAAGTTTATTTCTAAACTGTGTTTTGTAAGTGTGATAACCTCTAATCCTTTTTAATTCCTATTAACCTCTGTACGCCAGCTGGGGCTTTCAGATGAAGCTCATGAAAAGGGAAAGAAAAGTCATGGGAATTGTGATTGTCATGGCATCATATCTAAAATCTGTTTGTCCACATTGCAAGTAGTAGGGTAGTGCAATCTAAAGCTCATTTAAAGCCTTTAAATTTAAGACTGCAATCACAGTAATAAATATACAATTTTTTATGCATATTTTACAAAACATTGCATAAAAGATTTAAACAGCACATTCTACCAGCACACAAAAGATTTTGGCACATTAGCAGAGGGTTAGGTTTCCAGCGATCCAATGCTCTCCTCTGCACACAGCTCCAATCACCAATGCTTTCCCAGGGCCCTAAAACTCTGTTAATGGAAGCACTGTGCAAGGGAATTGCAGGACCATTGAAAACCAGTCTGATGCATGTGTGTGAGAGCAGGGTCTGACCCTATAGCATGCTGCTAGCACGGGGTACTTTAATCTTGGCAGGTGATTTTTACAAAGTTGAAAATCCTATTTTTGCAGGATGCCATTCCCTAATTCACCATGAATACAAAAATTCCTCCAACCCATGTTTGAATAGTGGCAATCTGATATTTACTGTATATCCATCCCAGTTTCTAGCTGCAAGCATTTCTCTGCCCTTCTTCTGTGTTGGGGGCTCCTACCAACTATTTCTCCCTTCTTCTTCCTCCCATGTCCTTTCTTACATTTTGTCATTTCTAATTGTTACAACTGGTTACAACCTTTCTCTAGTGCCTTACCTGCTGCTATGTTCCGTCCCCAGCTTTAGTGGAGGTATCATCTCTTGGAGTATTTCACATCTGTACTGATCATATGTTTAGTGAGAACACTAGCATCTTCCATACATGTGACTGGTACATGACATTTTCCTGATCTTCCACCCAGTTGCAATCCAATCTTATGTGGTTGTACTATGTCTACTTACTGCTCTCATGTTTTTATTATTATTCTATTTAATATTTTTGCAAATGTAAAATTAATTTTTTAATTTGTAGTGAACAATACTATTGACTACCAAAAGGAACATGACCAGAATAAATACTGTATAGTTCATATTGCAGTCCATGTTATGCCTCAACAGGTTTTGTCAAACAGACTTCTTCAGGGGGATAAAGTGGCTTTCGCAGGTCAGCTTTTGGGTCCATTTTTAACAGGACTTATCTAAATCTTGGTTTCAAGGCTTTCTAGAGCAGACATTAGCTGTTTAAAGTCCTGGATGTCCAGGGGAGCTCCAGCGGGCCCACAGGCTTGGCTCTCCCTGTGTCCCCAGCACTCTTCGCTTCCTCTCTCCAGCAACAAGGTTTTGTGCTGGAGTGGAAGTCGAGAGTGCTAGGAACATGGGGAGAGCTCAGCCAGTGGACCTCTGGACCCATGAACCATAAGTCTGTGAGCCATGAAAGTCCCTTCTTCTTCTTTCCTTGTTTGATTTAGCAACATATGGGATTAGAATCAAATTTAAGCTCCTGTGCTTTGCCTTCAAATCCTTACACAGTTATTGTCCCACTTACATCTCTGACATGGTTAAAAAATACTCCCCCTGCCGCTCCCTCCGCTCCTCCAATGATCTACTAATGACTTCCTCACTCATAACCTCATCACACGCACGGTTACAAGACTTCTCTAGAGCTGCTCCAACTCTCTGGAATGGTCTTCCTCGTCCTATTCGGCTTGCTCCTACTTTCTGCTCATTTAAAAGAGCGCTCAAAACTCATTTTTTCAAACTTGCCTACCCGGCTTCTTCTGTCTGCTAAACCCTCATTACTTCCCACCACTACATATCGCCCATCCTATTGTGTGTGAAATTCCCCCACCTACTAGATTGTAAGCTCTTCGGGGCAGGGTCCTCTCCTCCTGTATCACTGTCTGTATTAGTCTGTCATTTGCAATGCCTATTTAATGTACAGCGCTGCGTAATATGTTGGCGCTATATAAATCCTGTTTAATAATAATAATAATAATAATAATAATGAGGCTCTTTTTACCTTATAACCGTATAGTGTACACCCAATGTTGAACTGTGGCCAGGGGGCAGAGGACTGGAGGGAATATTTGAGAACTGGAATTGGATTTGTAGATCATGTGGCAAAGCTAAAAACACTTACGTTGTTAATCCTCCTGTCCAAAGCCACCACCTAATGGTGCCCAAAGGAATGAGATATTGGCACTGCACTGTTACGTCTCTTTACTACTGGACTGGCACATTCATGTCTCACCTCCTTATTAATTCTTAAGAGTTATACTCTGCTTTTTGAAAAGGAGCCATCGCATACTTTAGAGTCCAAACAAACACAAAGGTCTTCCATTTGTATTGCTAAAACCCCAAGCTTATTTGGAGAGGCTCAAAGCAAAGTAGAAAGTGCAGTAACTCGTGGAAACCAATTATGATTCATTTCTCTAACCACCAAAATGCCATTATTTGCTGAGTGTTACTAAATCCGGCAAACCAGTTCTGCTCCCTTCATTGCCATATTGATAAACACCTTTCCTTCTTTTTTCCCTCTTTACTTTGGGGCAAAATGAGACCCTCTGCCCTCTACTTTTTCCCCACATGTAAGTCAGGAGATTCACAAAAGACTAAAGTGCGAGTCATCCGTGCATCTGAGTTTTAAGAGAGACTTCAGAATTTTACAGATGATGTCGATTACCATGGCAGCAAAATTATTCCCACACACAGAGATAAAATGTTTCATAAAGATCATAGAGCCATTAGTAACGTTTCATCAGCAGCTGAAGCAGAGAAAATCTTGGTAGCAAGAAGAATTTGTTTCAGTATGTTTGCAGGAGCTAAAAGAGTGAGTACAATCTAAAGACTAACTCTGGGCTCACCCCAGTTGGGGACCTACTCTTCTTTTTGGGACCCAAGTATATTTGTTGTAATATAAAAATATATACACACACATACATTTTCTACTCCTGCCATATGATACTCGCTCTCTAAATGTTCTTCCAATGGTGATCAGTCAATCAGTATAATGCAGAGAGAGTCAGTGACATGATTAGGTCATGTTCTCTGCATAAAATCATTGGAGTTCAGGGAACTTTGAAGAAACCCCTCAGGGGCGGGTCCAAGGCTTCTTGCATTTACAGCATGACCTCTGACTTTGATGTGGAATGATCCTGGGCATCATTCAATCCAGGAGATTGAGGGCACCTTGGACAGGGACAGATAAGATATAACTATAGTAGGGGTTGGACTTTAAAATAGCCTGGGATTAGGCTTTAAAGAGGAATACTGCACAAACCTAATTTTCCTAGTTTTATAAAGCACTGTAGGGTGTGCTGTACATGTCTGTTTGGGTACATTTATAATTGACCTTCCAGTAGCATCCCTAGGTGATATTTTGGTGCAGTTGAATGTTTGGTATACCAATAATTCAACTAGAGCAGGCAAACCTGCAAAGGAAACCTTTCATAAAAGAAACATGGAGGCTGCCATTGCTGACTTTTCATTCTGTGGATGTTGGTTGCCTGTTTGTAATGCTGATCCTCCGACTATAAATTATTCAGAACTGTGTGCAGATAGAAACTTACTGAGAATTTTCTGGTGCTTGTTCTGGGTCAGTAAATTAGGGGTGGGATCTAGAAAATGAGAGTTTTTTCTTTCTAAAATTTTGGTGAAAATTGGCAGGCTTTAAATATCCTTTTAAGGGTTATTATTAAACAGTATTTATATAGTGCCAACATATTATGCAGCGCTGTACAAAGTCCATAGTGATGTCAATAGCTGTCCCTGAAAGGGGCTCACAATCTTATGTCCCTGACATAATTATATGTCTTTATTACAGTCTAAGGTCAATTTTGGGGGGAAGCCAATTAACCTAACTGCATGTTTTTTGAATGTGGTAGGAAACTGGAGTTCCTGAAGGAAACCCATACAAATACAGGGAGAACCTACAAACTCCATGCAGATAGTGTCCTGGCCTGAGATTCAAACCTGGGACCTAGTGCTGCAAAGGCCAGAGTGCTAACCTATGAGCCATCATGCTGCCCATGGGGGGTTGCAGGAACTCTTTCTAACCCTGTTTTTGTGCAAATCAACTCTCATTAGCCTCAGTATGTTATGTTTTTTCTTTAGAGAAAGAAAACCCAAAGAGCAAAAAAAGTACCATGAAGTCAAAAGCCTAGTAAGCAAATAATCAATAAACACAAAAATACGAATACATCAAGTACTAAAAACCAATTGACTAAATTGGTCGAATTACAAAAACATGCAAAATGTAGCAAGAAACCAAATTTCACATTGACTAGGTTCAGACTCAAGGTTCAGACTCAAGAGTTCCCGCGTGGCTCCTGATGGCTGGCACATTACCATCCATTTGGCCACCCACACCACGGAGCCAACACTTGCAAATTTGACAGTGGAAGACAGTGAATGGTACTGAACTACTCACTGCCACCCCCAATCTTTCTCTTCTGGGCTGCTGCAGATGAACATGGCCTTAAGAACTTAAGCAAAATTTAGGAGTATGCAAACCCAGTGAACATCTCTTCAATAAACAAAAAGAAACAGAGAACAAGGCTAGAAGGAGAATTCTTTAACTATGGTACAACAGTAGTTACAGTATTTTTCTATACTTGTAGCATTTATTTTAATTGTAAACATGGTGAAACTAATATTTATTGCAGGGATTTTTTTTATTTCTCTTTAACATACATTTGAGGATTTCTGGTTTGGCAAACTTAGTTGAAATTACTTCACTCCTAAGTATTGAATATTGAGGGCAACATGACCAACATGCAACTAGCATTTTCAGGAGGAGGTCTACGATGGCAGCTTTTAGGTTTCATTCAGGAACGTTTTACTTTAAATACAATTTCATAGCATGAACATTTTTCATTTGTTGTATGATTTTTTTTACATAGTGAAACTTATTACTTTTGTCTCCATCTAGACATAATAGGAATTATTTTGTGAGCTTGGGCTGCAATGCTGAGTGAAAATGCAATGCATTTTGCTCCTGGCGACACAAAGGTCAGCACCAAACAGAATGATAGTAATTAGGTTGATGCAGAACATTAATTTTAACAGTATTATCCAAAGCCAAGGGAATCAGGTGATATGTTTACTCAGCAAAACTGGCATTTATAGATTGAAAGTAATGCTTATGGAAAATTCTGGGTTCAGCCTAAGAAAAGGTGAAGGGGACGTGGGCTAATGTGCGTTATTGTAAAGTTTTATTTTTAGACTTTTTCTTTCCTTTATATTCTGTTCTTACAATGTAACACAGTGAGAAGGTGCTCAAGCTATTACCGACGTCTTTCTTCTGTACATTGCAGCTAAAAATATCTGGAACAGTGAGAAAAAATCAGATCATTTTCAGCTCAGTCAAAATTTATAGTAATGACTACTCGAATCACTGTTAATTAACTCCGTCTTTTTCCTTCTCCGTATCTCATCTGCAAGACTATCTATATATGTCTCTCTGTCTATATCTGTCTATCTATCCATCCTTCCTTTCCAATCCATCTTCCCTCTGTCTACTGAAATATCATTTCAATTCATGAAGCATTAGAATCCCTTTGGTAAATGGATTCTGACTCCTGCTGCCATTTAATTAAATTTGCTGCTCTATTTATTGCCCGGCTGATTTCTTCAAGAAGTAATTCAGCAGGTATTCTACAGGCTAAGACCTGTACAGAAACTGCTGTAATTTTAAAAAGAGGTTTGTGACTACTGGATGAATGGACAAATAGATGGTTATGGTTTCCAAAGATGAATGGACAGATAGATGGTTATGGTTTCCAAAGATGAATGGAAAGATAGATGATTGTGGTTTCCAAGGATTAATGGATAGATAGGCGGTTGTGGTTTCCATGGATGAATGGACAGATAGATGGTTGTGGCTTTCATGGATGATTGGAAGGATAGATGATTGTGGTTTCCGAGGATAAATGGTTGGATAGATGGTTATGGTTTCTGTAAATGAATGGACAGATAGATGGTTGTGGCTTCCATGGATCAATAGATGGATAGATGGTTGTGGTTTCCATAGATAAATAGAGAGATAGATGGTTGTGGCTTCCATGGATAAACGGACAGGTTAATGGTTGTAGCTTGGTTGTGGTTTCCATAGATAAATAGAGAGATAGATGGTTGTGGCTTCCATGGATAAACGGACAGGTTAATGGTTGTAGCTTCCATGGATGAATGGACATATAGATGGTTGTGGTTTCCATGGATGAATGGACAGATACGGTAGATGGTTGTGGTTTCCACAGAAGAATGGAGGGATAGATGGTTGTGGCTTCCATGGATTAATGGATGGATAGATGGTTGTGGTTTCCATAGATGAATGGATAGATAAATGGTTGTGGCTTCCATGGATGAACGGACAGATTAATGGTTGTAGCTTCCATGGATGAATGGACATATAGATGGTTGTGGTTTCCATAGATGAATGGAGGGATAGATGGTTGTGGCTTCCATGGCTGAACGCACAGATTATTGGTTGTAGCTTCCATGGATGAATGGACATATAGATGGTTGGGGTTTCCATGGATGAATGGACAGATAGATGGTTGTCATTTCCACAGAAGAATGGAGGGATAGATGGTTGTTGCTTCCATGGGTAAATGGACAGATAGATGGTTGTGGCTTTCATAGATGAATAGACAGATAGATGGTTGTCATTTCCACAGAAGAATGGAGGGATAGATGGTTGTGGTTTCCATGAGTAAATGAACATATAGATGGTTGTGGCTTTCATGGGTAAATGGACAGATAAATAGTTGTGGTTTCAATGGATGAAAGGATATATAGATGGTTGGGGTTTCCACAGATGAGCAGACAGATAAATGGTTGGGGTTTCCATGGATGAATGGACAGATAGGTGGCTGTAATTTCTGTGGATGAATGAACAGATCGATGATTGTGGTTTCCTTGGGTGAATAGACAGATAGATGGTTGCTGTTCCCATAGATATATGGACAGCTAAATAGTTGTAGTTTCTAAGGGTAAATGGACAGATAGATGGTTGTGGTTTCCAAATAAGAATTTACATATAGATGGTTGTGATTTCCATAGATTAATGGTTGCATAGGTTACATGGATTGAAGGGTTTGAATGAATAGAGGGATGAATTTAGAATAGAGAGATAAATAAATTTGAATGGATTTAGATGATGGGTTTGTTTAAAGAAGAGTTTATGGATGGCTTATGGATGAATTGGGATAATGATTGGGTGAATTTATGGTTTGATTTCTGGGCGAGTATAAATGGTTTAGTTTGGGTTTGATCAATGACAATTCTGACAGCCACACTGCCTGCACATTTTTACCCCCCACTGTAGTGCAGACAGGCACAGGCTACATAGCAGTGGCAACTTTGTGCAGTCTTATTGCTGCAACATCACAGGAAAGTGCATTAGGTGGGCTTTACTGGCATGATTAACTGGTAATCTCTGACCCATCTCTGACCTTTTCTAGTTGCCTGTACTGTGATGTAATTTTTTCTCAAAATCCTCAAGGATCACAACAAAGAGGTTTCAGTTGGTTTCCTACAATTTAAATTCATCTCATGTGTGTAAAAGTGGAACTATACTGCTAGAAAATTGTGTCCAGTTTGGGCCCCCAGGAAATGTTTACCATAATTTAAAGAATGCATATCATATTTGCACAATATGGAAGAGTTACCTGCCAAAAATTACCCCTTCTATGCTGCAATATCCATGCTTTCCTCCATTGCTAATACTTCCACCCTTTCCACCACTCTCGTATTCTTTTGTGTGTATTTTTTTTGAGCATCTTTGTTGACTGGGTTAGAATGACATAACACCTGTACATGTGCACAGGAATTAGCCTAACGTCACTTGGAGCAGATACTGGGAGACCACCCCAGCTAGCCATAATGGCAAGCCCTTTCCGACCCCAGCTACCCTTAGGGGTAAGAAAATACTGCTCTTCTGAATTATTGAGAGTGCTGCTTACCCATAGGGAGAGATAGGATTGGAACCTACTTGCTGAACTAGCTAGTTTATGGGTCAGGGTGATCACCCATTAGCCAATTCATTTGAATTTAGGCTTATAGAATCATGCAAAGACTGGGTATACACTTATTGAAGCCTGGTGTCACCAGTTTCTAAAAAACAGACTTGAATTCCACTTTAACAATAGAGGCTGACAGGGTGCTGTGAGCTCAGGTTTAATTTTAAGGGGAACTATACTGTAAAAAAAAATATATCAATGGCAAGCAAGCAACACTCTCCTCACTCAGGCACTGGCGCTGACTCTTTCACCAAAGTCTCTGCTGTGTTCAGAATTTTCAGCCATTTTATTTGGCTTATCCGGAATGACAAAACTCCAGCATACAAAATTTATTCCCAGGAGCAGGGCACATCAGGCTACACAATACAACCCTATTGCATAATGGCAACTCTTCTCTTTGTCCTAGGTTGGATTGACTGGGGTAAATGTATTCTCTTATAACCTGGGTTTAATTGGTATTCCTTTTTTGTTGATTTTTATCTAATGCACTTCATAATAAAGCATTCTTGTTTAAAATCTTCTTCTGCATAATACCCAAACTGTATAGAATTTAGGATACCTTACATTTCGTGTATAATGGCAGGAACATGCGGATCTTGGTGTGCGGTCATAGCTCCAGTCTGGTGCCACAGTGGGTTGTTTGCAGGGCTGCGGTCTTTTGCTCACACGTCAAAGATCATTAAATTTGAAATGAAAGCACCAGATGACACTTTTACCTGCTCTCGGTGCAGTGGGAAGAAGCTAATATGCATTCTAGTAGGGAACACACTAAACGTTGTATCTGAGCCCACCTACTATACCAACTGGCAGCAAAGCTCAGACAAGAGAAAGGAAAGTTATAACTGGATCAGATGTGTATTCTCAGAAACCTCAAGAAATAAAAAAAAAAACTATTTTCTGTGCCTTTGCAGCACCATATATCACCTTGTAGGAATGGCAGTGACATCTTAACTGCAAGGAATTGATCCATGGGAGGGAACTTATGGCTCCATCCACTACAGGCTGCCTGCAAAAAACTCCAAGGGGTGGATACAAGACCAGTCCTTCTGCACAAAGAGAGAGAGCAGCACTGACCAGTCTTTGTTACAGAGAGCTCCTGCACCATGACAAAGTGCAGGAGATGTTTAATGCCAGATTACTGCACAATTGCTGGACTACTGCACAAATTTGGAAAAAATACCCAAAGGACCCCAAAAGGTTTTCCCTACATTTACATTTCAATGTTTGCAGGATGGGCAACAAAATGAATAATAAGCTGTTTAATAAGTTTTATAATGTGCCATATATTGCATTTTTTTTTAGGTTTTCCTGTACCCTGTAGTCCCCAACAGCACTCAAGCTTGATGACAAATCGCAGTGTGCTACAATTTAGGACCTGCCTTGGTGCTACTTGTGCTGCTTTTCCCTCGCTGAATTTGAGCTCTTTTGTACAAGGGATTGCCAGAAACAATTGGAATTGATTTACTTAAAATTTGGTCTGTTCTCTTAGCACAGTAAATTATTACTCCTTAAGGGGTAATTCACAATCCCAAAGAATACCCATGCAAGTCAATTAAAAATAAATCATGGTTTTTGCTTGCATGGTTGCAATTTAGGGGAGCTTCACTGCATTAACTAAGCTAAGAAAATGATTTGCTTATTTCCTTTGCTAAGTGCTACCAGCCTACACTCCTTTAGTAATTCAACCCCATGGGCTCTGAAACCTACTGATTCTGCTTATGAAGAGCTAAACTGGAAATGCCCAATGCTCAGCCCTTGGTATTCCCAGGACACCAGACATGGACAACAAGGAGATTTTGAGCAGTGGGGTGACCTGGTGCCATCAGAGCTCTGTTTAGATGTTAAGCAGAAGTCTTGGCATTAGGTTGGCATCGTTCACTGCCTAAGGAAGGGTAGACCAGAGCTCCTCCTTAATGCAGCTGCCGGCTGCGGTAGACACAGATTAACCACCACATGATGCCACTAATATTGCAACGCTACATTAAGACAACATTAGAAGTCTTCTTTCTGGGTAATTGGGTCTGCGTGCACCAAAGCTGCCATATGTAATAAAACATTTTAAATAATTCAGTCTGGGACTCAAGACCAGTGTCTTCATCTGTGTCTGAAACATCTGCTTGTTAGGGTAGAAGATCCTTAAGCGCCAGCCCCCTAACCGCTATAGATCTGTAAACAGTGTTTAAACGTGGGTTTTTAATTGCCTCTGTCTCACTTCTCATTCATCAATCAATCCTATAACGTTCATTAGTGCTGTACTTATTACTTGCCTTGCACACGCTGAGTGAGTGACAGGCCATGTCCCAGATGTCTACAGCATAGGAAGTATTACAACCAATCTGACATCAACAACTGTTTTTATGTGAAACCAAGGGATGGATTGGAGGATAAACTCCAGGAAAAAAAAGCTGTCTGGCTGTGGAAAGAAAGTTTTTTTGTTGCATTTTTACTTTCACTTATAGGTATGTGTCATACTTGCATTTTAATATTCTGTAACTCTGTAAAAATTCTTGTTATTGTCCCAATTTTTCATCTTTCTCTCATTTTACCTCTTTTGTAATCCCACTGAGATATGTGGACAAAATAAAAAGTTATATTACAGAACCCCTTGTCTTTGCCACCTTCTTCAACTTTGGCCCTTGCCACCTTCCACAATGATAGCCCTTGCCAATTTCTCCAACAAAGACCATTGCCACCTTCCTCTACAATGGCCATTGCCACCTTCCCCAACAAAGGCCATTGCCACCTTCCCCTACAATGGCAATTGCCACCTTCCTCTACGATGGCCATTGCCACCTTCCTCTACAATGGCCATTGCCACCATTATGGGCAGGTGGGGTCTGGTTTTGCTAAAGGGAAAGAGCTACAATTTGCACCCTTCCTTCTTTGACAATCCAGATTCCAGATGACTTTTTTATGGAAAGGAGGGGGGTCACACACATGTGTAGTTGCCCCAATTGCCTGTTCCTTAAAAAAACATACTTACCTGCCTGTCCCTAATCTTCTGTTCTAAATACATTGAGCTCAGCATGCTAGTAGGATGCTGGAATATTCCAGGTATCCTGACATTCCCTTGGGATGCTGGGACAGAATGAAATCCTACGAGCAATGCGCAAGTGTCACGTCATCCCAGCCTGACCAATCAAGATGGCCAAGGATGGCCTAGAAGAGATGCAGAGGAAGATGGGGGCACCTGTGTCAGAGTAAGGACAGGTGAGTGTAAAATTGCGATCAGGCAGGTATAATTTAAGATATTGCCTGTCCCTTTTGCAATTAAGGACCTGTCTGGTTTCTATTTTTATTTTTTTACATTTAGTTCTGCTTCACCAATGACTAAGATAAATTTTGCAGAAAGTAAGTAGGATATGGAAGGTAATCCACATAAACACAAGAAGAACATGAAATCTCTATAAAGAGAGTGTACAGATCAAGACTCAATCTTGGGGACCCCAGTGCTTCCAAGGCAAGTGTTCTAGGCACTGTGCTCAAAAATCATGACCAGTTCTCTTTAAATATGGCTGACTCTGACAGTAGAAGAAGAAAAGAGCTATTTTTCACCATATTACAGCAGCCAAGAAGACTTGACATTTGTGTAACAAATTCACTCAGAATAAAAAGACGTTTCATAAGACACAACAGCCTACAATAGCTACTTCACAATCAGATGGAAGAATCTCAGTGATGAATTATCAGTAACTTCAACATCCCTGATGAGCTGAATTGTTTTGATGTTATTCCCCTAAGATTTTATGAAAATGTATGGTTATTCCTCCTTTTTTTTATATTCCTCCTAATGCTGCAAATGGAACAGACGGAAAATGCAGAAAATTTCAGCTCCATTAAATTAGGATGTGCAATGTGAGACGAGTTTATAGAAAACCAGACGAGGGATCGTAACCCTTAACGTTCAACTAGCGGTAATTAAAATTCTGGCCCAGCAGTCCAAGTGACTAGTCCTCGCTTTATGTGTGGTAATTGGTTTTGCCGTGACACTAAATGATCGTTCACCTTTGAACTTGTTAAAAAAATTACATACATTTCCATACACAGCCATGAGAAAAAGAAAGTACACCCTCTTTGAATTCTAGGATTGTACATATCAGGTAATAATAAAAATCCATTTTCACGGAGCAGGATCTAAAATTATTTAAATCTAACCTCCTGTGTAAAGCAACAAATCTCCACCATGTCATTATTTATTTAATATAAAGGAAACGCAAATGATGAAGTCATGTACCAAACACATCTCAAGATAATATCTTGTAGAACCTCTAGGAGTCATAACATGTGAATGTTCTTTCTATGCCTTTATCAGCCTCTCACCATATCGCTGAGGAATTGTGTTCCACTATGCTTCACAACATTGTTTCAGTTCATTGTGGTTTGCAGGCATTTCTTTATTCATGGCATGGCATTTTTGGTTGAGGTCTGGACTGGGACATTGCAATGCTTGGACTTTTTTTAGCCATTCTGCTGAAGCTTTGCCCTTGTGCTTAGGATCACTGTCCTGTTGCATGACCCAATTTTGGCCAAGCTTTAGATGGAACACAGACAGTCTCACATCTGACTGCTTTGGTATGACTGCAAGGTACCCAGACCATGCACCAATATGCTGTGTTTGGTTTCTTCCAAAGGCGGCTCTGTACATTATGGCCAAACATCTCCATTTAGGTCTGGTCTGCTCAAAAGGATACTGTTTCAAAAATCTTGTGGTTCAGATACAACTTTTCAAAATTAATTTTGGTGGTAATGTTCATTTTAGAGAGAAGATGTTTTCTCCTGGCAACATTTTCAAACAAGCCAAACTTGTTCAGTCTTTGACATGTACGATGCTAACTGAGGCCTGTAGAATCTGCAATGTAGCTCTTAGGCTTTTTTTAATATCTCTGAGCATTGCATGGTCTGCCCTTGGGGTAAATTTGCTGGAACGTCAGCTGTTGGGAAGATTGACAACATTGAATTTTTTCTACTTGTAAATAATCTTTCTCATTGTAGAATGATAGGGTTCAAACAGTTTGACCCTTCCCAGAAACCCTTCCCGATGGGCAACAACAATTGCTTCTAATAGATCATTGTTGATGTCTTTTCTTCTTGGCGTTGTGTTAACACCTGAAAGCTCCAGACAAGCAAACTGTCATCACTTCTGCCTTTATAGAGGTGGCCAAACCTGCTGGTGATTGATCAATCTAGTTCATATCACCTAAAACGTAAATTTAAACATAAAATGTAAGCTTTAAAATTCATACAAAGAGCATAAACCTGTTCAAGGTTGAGTTGACTTTGGCACAGTGGCAGTGATATCTGGATAACATTATAAGTTGTTCCTTAAAATGAACCTGTGTTTTAAACTAGACCAGCAGGCACCACAATAAACCTATACATCCCCTAACCAGAGATGACCCAATCTTCCACTGTAGATCCAGAATTCATGTCATTGAGCCTTGAGCTCAAACAGGACATTATTTCCCTTTTTATTTATAGCCCTGACAGTTCTGCTCTGACAGTAAGAGAATACAAGTAAATAGCAGTACACATAGCTATTCCTTAAATGGAAGGGAGAACTGTTATAGCTATCTAGCAAATTGCTACAAATGCCAATCCCTGACTAGTTCTTTTTAAAACCATGTCTCTCTATTTTAATAAAATGAAGCACTTATTTATTATCAGCAGTATGCTTAGTGTTCTCCTAGATTTTTGCTGTGCACGATGAAGTCATTATATATTGTGTGGTTTGTTAAACATATAGAACATCAATATATTTCTGCTCAAACAAAGATAGCGCGTGTTTGATCAATGCTCTTTTACATGTCGGCATTGATCTTTACTAGGGATGGGAGGACATCCCATGATGCTCTGCATGAATTCATATATTGTTTACTTGCATTCTTTGTTCTGTGCCATCAGTACTTTGAGTTTCGAGCTGTTTACTTTGAAGACATTTTTTTCTGTGAGTCATTTTGGTCTATTAGTCAGACATTGAAAACTGTGCATGAACTTGGCTGGTCTTCATGTCTGTAGCACGCTGCACAACTGGTGCTCTTTTTTATGGGCAATGGGATCAGTATAAATGACTTTATTTATCAACATTTCCGAGGAAAGATTGTTTTCAGACAGTCTGGTACTTGTGCAGCAAACTATTAGGTCGTGCTCTTTATTGTGTTGGTGCAGTAATGGAATGAAGGAAGAATCTAAATGGTCATGGTGGTTAAAAAGATAGTTATTCTCCTACAGTGAATGGACAATGGTATCAATTTCATATGGAAGAAGGGTGTTTATATTACTGAGAATGAAAACCAATTTCATATTAATACTATGGAGGGGTGAATGCCCCACTGTAATTAGTCAAAAAAAGATACAAAACTGCAAACAAAGTGCCAGACCAACATCCAAACTCAGATGGCCAAACAAAACATCCAACGCATTTTGGGGTCAAAGTTTTGCTTCTCAAAATATAAACACCTCCAACTATTAACTTTACAAGTAACATAGACGTAAATAGGCCTACTGCATCCCCTAAAAGTCTACCTCCTCTTGATTTTTTCTTCTAATTCATTTGAGATGAACAGGCCCACCCGGCAACATTCATTGGCCTGTGGGACTTCTAGACAGGAAAACGACAATTTATTTTATATCTGTTTTGGTAAAATGATAGTTACTAATGACATGTTTCATCCAAACACACTTATTAATAGTAGTTGTAACAGGAATACTGTGAATAGGACCATGACTTGTTGACGTACCTGGTGGTATCTATGGTATCACCTCTTGGTAATTGAAGAGCCTTGACCCATGTTAGATATTAGAAAAGTAATTGTTTGTCTTTCCCCTAGGTAAAATATTGTCAGGGTAAGCCAACACCTCTGGCAGCAATACTTGGGAGGAGACAAGGAAAACAGGGAGGAATAAGGAGGAAACTGATGTTTTAAGGCTTATACAAATTTTGTACTGAATGGTAAAATCTCATAAAATACATAAGATACAGAAAACGTATATGTCCACACAGTGTCAATCCCTTGTGTTGTGGTCATCAACATCAGCATACAATCAGTTGTTCCCTGTGGGCAATCTTATACAATTTATTACCCCTAGGGGTAATAGGTCCACCTGTACTATACAGAGGGTATAACTGTATATTAAGTAGTACTTAAGTCTCTTTGGATGAATATATCAAAATGTATAAATGATTATAACTGGTAGTTTTGTACCTGACGCGTGAAGATGTTTTACAATAACTGTTCCAAAAAAGATACTTCATACATGGAAAGTCAATACATTGGTGATTTTGGGCTTTATATAATTCCCTGTGTAATGCCTGAAGGTAGGATTGAATTTTTCATAGCTAGCCAATAAAGGACATGAACCACAAGGCTCCTGCCTTCTGGTAAAAAAAATAAAATGGGCTTTTTACCGTGGCCAAACCCTTATTTGCTGTGCTTATCATCAAATCTTGTAGGGACATTAGGCAGTAATTTCCTGCGGGCTGAAGATTTACATGACCAGATTATTTCTCTGTAAACCACCATAAAAAAGAGTTAGCTAAAAATGAGAAAACTTGATATATACATAAATGTTAAACAAGGGCCAAATGTACTTGTGCTATGTCCAAACAAAGGATCCTTTTGGGGTCTGAAAAGAGGAAATGAAATGAGTGTTATCTGCACATATATGGTCAAAATAGTCACAGCTTAGCGGTACCCTGAGTACAATTTAATATTTAACTACTGAAAGATAGAAGAAAAACATTTGTAGGAGATCAAGTATATTAAAAAAAACTAAATTTGCCTTCAGAAAGAGGCCTCCTGAGTTCTGAAAATATTGGTTAGTGATAATTTGATTTGATGTAATTGTGTTTCTAATTATTTTGATAAATATCTCTCACAGTGTCAGTTTAATTGCAAAATAACAGATGCTATCGTGACCTGTTGGGCTTTGGTTCAGTTTTCTTCTCTGTAGGGATGAGGTTCGCGTTTAGTCCAATGCTGGGATCAACTCAGACCTCCATGGTTTGCAATTTCTGTGAATGTACGCAGAAATTTGAACCTCAAAGTGATCGGAAAGGCAGAGGTTAGAGAGACCCAAATACATCTCAACATTGACTCTGCCATACTTCACATCCACGTGATCTTTTGTTTACTCATATACTCATAGTAAAAAAACGTTTTTACTGACTAGGAGCCTACTGGAATAATATCGCACACTTCTCTCCTAAGTCAACCATTCATATACTCGTTTAACACTTATGACCCCACTTTCTACATCAGCCAAGGTTATTTAGTAAGCCTACATCACTCAGAACTTCGATTAAGTCTCTATCCTTCCCTGAGGAAGCCATACGGCGAAATGCGTCAGAAAAAACACAACCCAACTTCCTAAAGTTTCTCTGTGATCTTTTGGACAACACATTAAAATTTGGTCTGTTCCTATCCCTTTATATATTTGTGTGCTGATCACTAACTCAGAAAAGGTCTGTCTAGCTTAGAATGTGAAGGCATAGAATTTTTGAGTAAATTGTCTTAGCTTCCTCAAAAAGCTGTTCTCTCTGTCCTTTAATTTCTTGATTGGAAAGGAAGCAATTGACCCCAGTTGATTTTTACCCTGCCATTCGAAAGCAGTTTGCAAGGTAACATCATCTGGGACTTTTTTTCGTACACAGCAAGCAGTGTTCACATTGGTTGGTGGTTGTCAATCACTAGTGAAAGGTAACAATGCCCACCTAATACAAAGGTCCCCCATTCAATGTTTAACCTAAAATTAAGCAGTTGAGAAGGTAAAGATCAGTTTGACTTGAAGAAAATTTGCCAAACCCAGAACAAAGTTGTTCACGTTCGTTCATTGCTACTTCTCTATGGCAGACAATTTTATCCGCACAAAGCTACAGAGAAGATTGAGCAAGATTTCATTGCCCACACATTCTACCGAGCATGTATTTGTAATAGGGGATTCAGGCAGGCCAACCCAATCCTTTACCTTTCCATAGTAGAAACCACTGGGGACCTTCTTCCGCTGAGCTGAGGCCAGATCCAACAATAATGGTGTTGGCGAAGCTTTCCCACAATTTCTATTTGGGTCGCTGAAGGGTCAAGGTGAGTTTTCATTTCTCATTGCATGCCATCACTATTACCTTTGTAAAACTGTCAACGAAAACATAAGAAATGTTATTAAAAATCGTAAACTGAATACGGCACGCATTCTAAATTTAGAGGAAAGAAAATCAATTGCATGATTGACCTTTAAATGGCGCGTACCTTTACTGTTGACCGATGATTATAAAGTGCACATGGCCATCATTAAACCAAAGACACTGCAACGGAGAACCTTCTGTTCATTTGATCTTTAAATCTTGATCTGCTAAAAAAAAAAATTCAGAAATGACAAACAATTCATCAGCCGAGTGCAGATTATTTTATGAACTCCAGTTTCGTGTGGAGACGAGCCTCGTAATCCATCTTGTGTGGCTCATTGTATAATAGTCTTACACGAGCGCAGAGAATCACTTGCCATTTTTATCTTCTCGGCGCTCTAGACCAACTGCGCTATGATGTATAATATCACTCAGAAACTTGCTCTGTATGGAAAAGATTTTCTTGCAAATATAAATATAATATCGAATAAAACCATTACTCCGCTGTGACTCCTCAGTCTTATTATTATGGCATAAAGGATCTGCTGAATCAGTAATGGCTTCATAGGACAATAAGTATTAGTGTAACTTATGTGGTAAGAACACTTACGGAAAGGAAAATCAAAATGAAAAAAGTATTTGTCACTGCAATACTTTTCCTCACTCTGGAGTAGTCCCCCACATTATTCACGCCATTATACGACAGTTGCCAGTTCTGGGCTGAATGACAACCAGCATCATTTATCACGTTGTTTCTCATCCAGGGTTTCTCTAAAGGTTGCTTGAGGTTCCTTGAGCATTGAGCAGCTTGTGACTGTCCAGCTGACACCAATTATTTTTTTGCTTATCTATCAGGGTTTCATTCTTCCCAATGGCCAGCAATGTAAGAGCCATTGACCACCATGCTGCGATACATGGATAGTAATAGCAAATAATAGATAGTAATTATAGGAGGAGTCCTCTGAAGACCTGAAAATTATTTCAAGGGTTCTCCCACACTAAAAATGTCAAGAAACACAGATTTTGACACTTCCACTGGGCACAGGCATCATGGACACTTATTCTGCTTGGGGATCCATCATGACAGCAGACTGGGCTCAAAGTATCACTGCACTAAATCGTGTTTATGGCTCATTCATATCTCTGCAACATGTACAACATGTGCAATAACACAACACATGGCAATGTAGATACATGTGTTGAAAAAACAGTCTCTCTCTGCAAAAGTTTGAACTTGCCCCTTGAATCAGAAATAGAGCTATAGAGAGTGATCTTTCCTGACTGCAGTGACTATATCAGACCTGTGCAGAAAGACCACTGCTTCCACACATAAACACAGGGTCCGCGCACTTGTCTATTTTTAATGGCACCCAAAATGCACCTCAGGGATTCACTCCCATGTTTGTTGAGGGGAGAACTTTAAAAAATGCAATGTGCTGCATTCAGCAGCCGTTTTAATGCAAACTGCAATGCATGTGCATGTTATAAAGCGCATCACATTGCTATTGTGAGAATAGGTCCTAATCTTCATGACAAGCACACAAATCATAGTAGCCAAGAGTGGAACTTGAATGGAAACGCCATTGTGATGCTTTGGCAAGCAAAGGGGACATTTACAGTTTTTTAAGATGGGCAAATGTGAGCAAAAGCATGCAATCCACATTGCCTTGATTGAGATGTTCTTAATATTCATCCTTCAATGCTGCAGTTGACCTCCTTCCGATCTGTAGTTGATCCCCAATCTGCAGAAGATCCTTGGTCTATGTACAGAAAAAACAATCTCTCTTACAACATGTGCAATAACACAACACATGGCAATGTAGATACATGTGTTGAAAAAACAGTCTCTTTCTGCAAAAGTTTGAATTTGCCCCTTGAATCAGAAATAGAGCTTTAGAGAGTGATCTTTCCTGGTTGCAGTGACTATACAGACCTGTGCAGAAAGACCACTGCTTCCACACATAAAGACAGGGTCTTTTTCTTCAGTATGCTAACAGGGGACAAATCTTTCTACCGTGTGGCTGCTTTCTATAGAAAACAAACATTAAGGCATTTGTATACACTAATAATATATTCAGCTGAGAGTTCAGCTGGGCTTTAATCATATTTGTGTTCAATCGCTGTGCGTACGCTAAGTAATTGTTTGTTTTTTCCATATTACATTCTTTCTCTTTCTTATACTCTTGTGATCCTGGCTGTGTTTCTTGTAAGTGCTGGGGTTGTTAGAATCCTGTTTTGAGAGACATGAAGTAGCAATAAGAAAGGCATACACACAGGAGAGAGGCAATCATGCTGTGCTGACAGCTTGACACTAACATAAGAAATATATCTGAGTCACACTTGTAAAAACAGCATTCCTGGCAGAGGAAAAACTAAAGAGTAAAATAGAGACACAGACAATGCTAGAGTTGGATCCTTCTCCTAACGTTCAGCTATGTATATATCTATATCTATATCTATATATCTATACATATATATATGTATGTATCTATATGGCAGCAAAGGGAGATGGTTAGAAGATGGTTCTGACCCGACTAGACAGGTGTGGTATATCGACCTGCATAGTTCCATAGGTATGCTTGCAGTTAGCGGGTAGTTCATTTGCAGCAATTACGGCAAGGTTGGGTTTGTTATCCTGTATACTCATACAGACTAAGTAGACCATATCTTTACATAACCTAGAATGATAATCATTCATATTAATATGGTATTGAATTGTATACATGTATACTCTGTGTTTATCTGTTATCTTGTATACCCGTGTGGGCCGTGTGTCAAAGCACTATCCCTGAGGAAGCCAAGGTGAAACGCGTCGGGTATAAAGACTGTTAATCTGACACAGTTACTAATTTTACGTAAAGCGTTTCTATGTATAGAGATACAGCCAAACCCCATGACTTTCTAATGGGATATTGCTGTTACTATATAAGACTAATAATAATATGTAATTATGTATGAGGATTGCTGTATTGAAAACATATTTATAAATACATTATTTTCTAGCCAAGAAAACCCCTCCTTTTCTGTCTTTTTTCTTCATGTTGGCACCTATTTAATAAAATTTCTGTCCATGGATGGAGAACAGGAGAAAACAAATTTAAGATTGTATCAAAAAAAGATGCTAAAGATGGCAAATGTAAAGCTGGTTGTGATCATAAAGAATAAAAAAAGAAATACACTGCTAAGGCTATGTTCAGGCTGGCAAATGAGGTACAGTTATTGATTTCTCATGCCAGTGAACTACTGCCTTGGGGGAGATTCTACAAGTAGGTTCTAACCAGGGCAGCCCCACAAATAATAATAAGGGGCAGCAGTGAGTGGTACAGACCCATTCACTGCCACCCGCTGTCAAATCTGCAGACACTAATCCTTTAGGAACTGGTGCCAAGGTGCCAGCCTTTGGCTGCCATGAAGAATTGAGTGATTCTAAGGCAGGTCTGAACCTACCCTAAAGATGAAATACATAAAGCTGGTTGTGACCGTACTGAGTAGAATAGGAGGGGTAATATGTTTCTTACTCCTTCTGCCACAGCTTGGCACTGCCACATACGTAGTCAGTCAAAGGGCGTACTGTAACTCCTGCTCACGGGCAGGCGTTATATCATCAGTGGCTATCAAATAGCTGAAGGGGATCACCAAGGACTGAGAAGTCCACAGTGAAGTTGGCAGCACGAAGGGTGCTCACAGAATCCTGGACCTGTCAAAGCTCCTGCAAAATGCTGATTATGGCAGAAGCTCACCACCCAGCATTGGCACAGTCCCTCTTAAAGTCTTGAAATGACACTTAGTCACTGTCACCCAAAACAATTGTTGGAGAACATTTTTGGGTAACCGAAGAAATAAATAAACATTGTTCAATGAAGAGGGGAGGATGGGTTTGTCCTGCTTTGGGGACTACAATAGTCCTTGTTAGCAGAGTGTCACCAAACATTGTTGTGGGACACCAATACTGTAAGATTTTCATGCAAGACTATAACAAGTGTTCACCTTCAGTAACAAATCTAGAATTTGTAGACTGATGATCCAAATGGCATCAGAGCTCTTGCCAATAACTACTGCTAGAAGCTTCTTCCTGGGAATTTTGAGGTTTAAATCTCCTATCCTTGAGGTTTCTTCACTCTTCCTTTTCCTTCTCTAAATCAGCATAGATGGGCTAGAAATGAGAACTGGAGATCCAAACTTCAGGCTGATTATAGGGAGTCCCCAGGCAAATGCCAGCAAGGTCTATAGGGCTGATGGCATGGGAGACATTCCTGCAGAAATTAAGATTTAGCTACTTTTGTTGTATCATATTTAAACTAGCACTATTTGCAGCTTCAACATTACAGGTGCTCTTCAACAAAAGAAAAAATACACACACAGTCTTGTGCTTTTCTTTCATCAAGATGTGAGATATTCCTCTAATTGAAACAAAGTTCATGTATCCAACTTTGTTTTGTTCAGCTTACTGTTAATCTGTGTAATTACGATCTTGCGTCTGAAAGCTAGCAATTATCTGATATTCAGCCAGAGATATGACATAATTGGCTTTCATTTACGCTGATATCTTCGAATGTCAAAGAGTCAGAACATGAGACCTAATTTGAAACCTGTCTCTGAAATAAAATCAAACATAACAGTGTTGTAGAATACATCTAAATATCTGTGTGAGCAGCAGGCTGCTTTGAAGGTGATTGTGTGAGCAGGGTGACTCTAAACACTGAGAATACCATGACTGCCACTGGTTGCCAATGCTGCAGAACTCAAAGCAGTTAAGAAGCCATTTGAAGTTTAACTTGTACAGGTTTCAGCAACCTCAGACTTCTGAATAGTAATAACTTCCCAGAATGTTTTTTTTTCTCTCTGATGATACAAAATTGGTTCTGGATCATTCTCCAGCAGTATAGATATAATGATTATCATAGCGGCTAATGTTAGTGGTAAGTGTAATATATTTTAATGAAGAACAAAAATCCTTCTGTAGATAGTACTGGCAGAACTACTTAGACTTCATATTATAAATTAATAATGATTTAGACTCTGTTATTGAAACTGAAAGGTTGGCTCCTCAGTCTTTTAGTTGATTTCCTAAAATGATATTCCTGAATTTACTGTTTTCCTATAATTCTTGTTGGTCATTGGGGACACTTATGACATTAAAGTGAATGTTTGGACAGACTCTCTGCAATTTTAGTGTTTACATAATAATAATGCAGTAAATGAGCTTTAACAAAATGTCTTACTCACTAAGTGGCTTTGAAGTTTTTCAAGTTGTTCTCTCGCTCAGATCATTCCCTTTCCCTCCCAACGTTTACTCAGCATCTCAGCTCTACCTTCCACTTTACAGAAATCATTAACTCTCCCCAACACCCCAAACTCAGAATTTACCATCAACTTTCTAACCGATGGTTCCTTCTATGTTAAAGTGGAGATATCACCAAATGTTTTACTTTATATAAAAGCGTAGTTAATTTGTTAGTTTTTCCTATTTTTAATTTTAAAATTTAAATTGAAGGGGCAACCCCTTCCCTTCTGTCTTTACTGCCACGGTGGGATAGGAAGCCCACCCCACCCTACATATATCATGTATGCCACGTACATTGGATTCTTACATCACTTATCCCAGGAGGCTTCCGGCTGCTCCTTTTGTGCAAGCCCAATCTCAGGCATGTGCAGAAGGGGCTTTCCCCACAATGTTAAAAAAAGAAAAAGTTGTAGATCTCACACATGCGCTGTGAGATTGGCACTTTTTTTTATGTATAGGAGGAAACACCACCCGATCTCGTGCCAGTGCAGTGAGAGACCAGGTGTCATAAGCAGAAGCTAAACAAAGATGGCGGCACCTGCTGGTTCCTCTACTCTGGAGCAAAGAAAGAATCCAGGACAGCACAGGACCAAATGCAAGCAGATTCGGGTTATATAGTGGAGGTTATGTATGTGTTAAATGTGGCGCCTGGGTGCTGTAATACTGGACTGTTAAAGTTGTTAGCTAATGTGTCTGTAATGGTTCCAATTTGCAGGTCATTGAATATTTAATAGTAGTCATTTATGTTCAACCAGACTTGTTTTTGTGATGTTGAAGAAAATGCAAGGTCCCTACATCTGAAGGGGCATACTTTCCAGGACATCGAGATGCATATTTTGGATAAAAAAGACAATTGGTTTACAAGAGGTGTGAAAGAGGCCATCCATGTCAAATTAGAACCATCTCTGAACAGATTGGTGGCATTGACACCATTTATATTCCATCTTTTCATGCCATTTGAATGTTGGCATTTTGACTCACCTTTAGCCATGTAATTAAAAGTTTTAACATTTTTGCAGACTTCCTGACACCAAGGATGGGGTTATGCCAATTTTACACCTCCCAATCTTGAACAATCAACATCTGCAGTGTCTCATTCTATGGTGGATTAAGATGCTTCTGGTGCATGGATATAAATGTTTGGGTATTTCCTACACCAGTATTATAAAGAAGCAGCTTGGATAGGCTGCAAAATGCCCATGGTTAACCAATTAATTTTGGAGGTTTTAGGAAATTATGGAAGTCTACAATCTTTAATATATCAAAATAGCAACCCACAAGTGTATGTCTGCTTAACCCACACCAATCTTGCAGCAGTTGGAAGGCTTACGGCAGCAAGGCAGTTGTTGAAATGAATTATGGCATTGGATATCTGCTGCCATGCTTGTCTTTAACCGCTTTAGTACTCGTGAGAGCTACTTATTCTTTATGTGTCAGAGCAATTTTCATGTAGCTCAGGGCCTATTGATCAGACAATAATTTGTCATTACTTTTGATAGTGGAGTAATACATACTTTATGTTACTATGGGACTTATAAAGAATTTTCTTTTAGTGACATTTTTTCTAAGTGTTATATAAATTTCTTTATATTTGAAGGGCAAAAGAAACGCTTAAATTGTTTTTCATACAATGACCGGTTTTGCAAGAAATCACGTACCATGGTAACAGTACAAGGAATGTTCTATGACCTGTAGTTTTTGAGTCTTTCAAGGTTAAACTTTGTTTTTTAAACAGGCTATAGGAAACAGCATCCCCTGTGCCTAATAAACACATTTGTATGAGTGTATGCGTATAGCAAGAGTAGAAATTTGGTCCAGTTGTATTGAAACTTTCTAGGCAGCTAGTCTGGTGCCACTGGGTTTGGTTTATCAAAGCTCTCCAAGACTGGAGAACATAGACTATCATGGGTGATCCTGGAAACCTATATTGTATCTAGTCCAGGATTGAAAACAGTTGCCAACTAATACCAAATGATTAAAGAAATCTATTCCAGGTTTGCTGCATCACCAAAGTTTCCCCATGATAGTCTATCTACTCCAGTCTTGGAGAGCTTTGATAAATCAGGCCTACTGTCTTTCTCAACTGGGACACTATTTAATTTATATGGAAATATTGGGCTAAGGCCATTGTCCCATAGCTAAACCTGTAGGAAGTGTATTATGGGGCTTAGAAGTCCCTTTGGTATTGCCATATTTGAAATTTCTTTGTATTGCATATTATGCTTTGTGTTACCTTGTGAAGAAGAACAGGTGGCCCAATGTCTCCATGTTCAGCACTGCCATTTATAGTATGCCATGGATTTCATCCTAAAAGTTGTGAGGCTATCTCAAGTCCAAAGAATATTTAAAGAAGTGGAATCTTTTCAAGGTCCTTTTTAATAGGAATGAACCCGTTTGTTAAGGACAATAACTTTGAACGCTTTGAATGGGGCAGCATGGTACAGAATCAAGCTAAGGTAGAAGTCACACAAAGCAGAGGAGATGTAATTACATTAGAATCATCAATGCTATGCGGCACTGTATGTGAGAAAGAGGAGGAATTCAGTTCTTGCTGCTTGCACCTCTTGGACTATATTCTGTTGCTGTGTAACAATTACATTTAAGCTTAGAAAGCTATTTGTATGAGACTGGAACTGTTTTGCTGTCAACTGTTGCTCCTGTAGAGTTCTTTCTAGGTCACTATTTCTTTAATTACCCTCCTACAGATGCCATTGATTACAGATCATTAGGTGGAGCTTACAGCTTGTGTATGGTGAGATTTACCCCCGCTATTTGACCTGACGGCTTTTATTACAGCAGATGATAGTTGTGAAAACTAGACAAAGTTCTAAAGTTTTAATAGTTCCCTAAACAAATCCAAGGATTGACTGTACATATATCATAAAGTCGTAACAAAATCATAATTGAAAAAAATATATAACTATCATTCTGTTTCTTCTTTTAGATGAATCTTATACCTTTGTTAATGTCCTTCCCCAATTGGTGGGGTCCTTACGGCTTTCTTTTAGCCTCCTGACACGTCAATGCCTCCTTAGGGTATCTGAAACAGCCCTCTGGAGGAGTTCAGTCCCCATTTCTCTTTCTCTCTGTTATCATGGTATCATGGTCAATGCTTGGGAAGAAGCCTTGCAAAGCTTCCTCAAGAAAATTTACCTGGAAACCATAAGAAGTACGGACAATGTAGCTTGACTACATTTCTGAGACACCACCATGGAAGCTAGAGAAGAGCTGAGATGTACAGTGAACCTCTTTTCATGAAAGGCAGATTCTTATTGGTTGCAAATCCATCTCACTCTTCTTCTATAACTGACCAACTTTTATATCTTTAAAGGAAATCTGTCTAAAGAAATCTACAAAATGTTTGGATTTTCTTTATGAACTGCAGGTAAACAGCTAAATACAAAGAAGGCATAAAATCTGCGAAGGGGTTTGCGATTATATTCAGCCTTGCAATGCAATCACCTTACCGCAACTCTCAGTGCAAAAGTAATATGATTGCACAAAGTGATTTCTCTTTGGTTGATTTACATTGAAATCCTTCCTCCACCCTCTTTGTCCCCTCCAAGACCATAATCAACCTGACTACGGATGGACAGAACTGTGAATTCTGGTGGGGATATCTTATGGCATGAGAGATATAAGAAGCTACTAGATGCTTGGACTTGCCAGTAACCATTAGAAATGTAAATATCAGTTTGAGCACAGTTTGCCTATCACTGCACAAAGATAATGTATGAATGTTTCCTAAAATGTAATCCATGGTCCCTAAGGAAATTTAGGACTGTTGGAAACTTTGGCTTAGCCAGTCAAAAAACTAAATAAGAACCACTACAGGCAGGGTCCCTACATTAGCAATATTCTATAACATTGGAAGGAATAAGGAATAGTTTAGCAGAACAGATAATTTACCTATAAGTCATGGCCATTATATGTCCTAGAAAAAGACTTTATTCCTCCTTGACTAGAGTTCCCGTGCAATTCATAATCCCATAGGGCCTCTTTAAGAGCTGACAGGATGTGGCACAGTCACAGTCTGTATCTAAGTGGGAATTTAACAGTTCCAATTCCAGGTCCTCATTTTCCTGTCTGAAGCAATTTGCGCTGTGCCCGTTGTGCAGCATCACAGGGGACATGTACTGATGGGCAGGGCAGGACAAGGTCATCTCTCTCGGCAAGGATCACGCTCGGCGGAAAATGTTTTCCGAGAAGCAAAATGTTTCAAAATAGAATTTAGATGATGTAACTTGCCAACGCTGATAGATAATATAATCATTACCGCTTCAGTGTTACTACCATCAAACGCTTTATCATTTCAAGGGATGTTGGCATTTATATCAACTGAGATTCTTTCTGAATTTATCAAAACGGTGATATTTTCTAAAGTTAGGAAAAAAGACAGAAAATAACCATTAAAATATGGTTAAGATAGATGTGTAATGGGCTTGTAATTACTTTTTATTTGCATTCTAGTGATTTATTTCCAAGCAATGAATAAAACAGTCAGTTAGCTGCTTACAGTTTTAGGAAAATGCTGAAATTATGCTAAAGTAAGGAAGTCCAAAACATTTACATTTAATTTGAGTTTTATGTAATCTACAACAGCCTGGGATCAGCAAGCAATGAGAAGACACCGGAACTGATAACGAATGAAGTGTCAGGGAAGTTTAGGCCAAAACATAACAGCTCAGTGAATCATGCAATACAGAACATAGAAATCCAAAAGAAGAATTTTCCAAAAATCCACAAGTAGAATTTGCCTCGTACATGGGCCTTTTGTGCATGGTGTTGAAGAACGCCTGTCGGGATTTGTTCAAATTGTTGAATAAATGTCCATGTTAAAAATGTTTCTGGTTTTCATCTCAGAAAGGTAGAGAGTACCTTAAAAGATGCCCATGTTTTTTGTCTCAGAAAGGTGGGAGCTACCTAAATAGGCATTATACTCTTCTTTTTTACTTTAAAATAGGAAATTGAGTCTTTAAAGTCTTGAGCATCTAATATTTTTGGAGGTGCTCCTCACTCTTCACTTTTATTTGTTGTTTGTCACACTTTGGGAGACAGGACCATTGAGGGGTGCTATGGCTTGCACAGAAATGGCGTGACGCCTGAGAAGGGCAAAGGGCAGAGTCTAAGCAGTAACTAGGTCTTCTCCAGAACCTCTAGTGGTGAGGATGTTGCACTGCTGGTTACTGCCAGGTTGCGGTCCTTGGGCACATCAGGGTGGGCAGGAGGATACACAGTACCAAATCACTAAGCAGAAGAATAGTCAAGGAATGCCAGGGTTGAAGCAGGCAGAAAGCAAGAGAGGTCAGGTCACAAGCCACGGGTCAAATACCAGGGATCCAGGAAATAGACACCAGTGACACAGGGGCCACTGCAGACACAGGAAATACAAGAGATGCTGGAAGCAACAGGAGGCACAGGGGACACAGGAATATCCACAGACAGAGAGAAACAGTGGAACAGCACAAGGGAATAGGCTGGGAAACAAGAGCTAGGGGGCTCAGCACTAGTGGGGACACGTTGCACGAATGCTGAGTGCTGTGTCTGAGCTAGCTAAGTAAGTAGCCAAGGGTGATCACTAGGCTATTTTCTGATTGGCCAGCAGGAGGGGCGATACTGATTAAATCTGGAAGGGTAGGCATGTGCAGGAGAGAGGCACCTCTGCTTTAGTGAGGAAGATATTGAAGGTATCTAAAAAATGCCTATGTTCTTCATCTCAGAAAGGTAGGAGATACCCCAAATGATGTCCATGTATTATCTCAGAAATGTGGAAAGTACCTAAACAGACATTGCTCTCATCTTTTTTCCTAAAAAAAGAAATTGAGCCTTTAAAGTCTTGAGCATCTTTAATATTTTTGGAGGTGCTCCTCAGTCATCAACACCCATGCTTAACCTGCAAAAGATTTGTTCTATTGACACTTCCAATTGATGGAATTGAGCAACCATAGGATATTCTTTGTGTACCCAACTTATTGCAAAGCCAACTAAAGAATATTTTTGAGCAATCTAAACCAACCTATTTTTTTCTATTCATGATGCTAGTCATTGTTCCGAATGAGTGATCTGCACATTAACATACATCTATAAAAAATGTAGCAATGAGCACATAAAATTATTACCCTCAGCATTGGACTACATAAATAATGAGCTATTGGACTGGATTTGTCTCTGTGTGGGTCCTTTTTCTGTGTCATCTCTACCTTATCTCCTCATGGTTGCAGGCTGCTGTAGCAATAAATTGTTTCTTTGTTAATTAAAGCCTGAATAGGTAGAGTGAAAGGGTTAAGGTCATTAATTGTTCCGCTGATTGAACTTTGCTGGTCCAGGCATTTGTTTTTTTCCAAAACATTGCTCAAATAGAATATTCATTTTCTGCTCTGTATGCAGCAAGTTTATTTTAAATTATTGACTGGGGATTAAAATGGCATGGACTGTAACTGAGAATGGTGTTTATTTATACAATCGCATAGTGCCAAGCATTTAGTAGATGCATAATGCCCTGGAGACAATTCTTCTGCTTTCCTGATCAACATACTTGTCTTGAGCAAGTGGCTTAGAAAGCAATGGAACCAAAGACAGATGGTCAAGCAGCATTTTCAAAGGTCAGCAATGGCAGCTCCTTCAAAGCTCGGTTGAACAATCTGTTCATATTAACTTAATTTATCACAGGTGCAAAAACAAAAGATGTGTATGATTTTTGTTCTTTAGAAAGCAGCCACAGAGTAGAAATGCATATCTTTTGGTGGCATGAAGTAGAAAAGAACTCTTTAATCTTTGTGGGCAAGAAGAGGTCTCTTCGTAAAGGTCCATCACTTCCCATGTTGCGTCAAAACTAAAGCTCTCCATTTAGCAAAGCTTATGTTCCTGTTGAATTAGGAGTTCTAGCTATTGGAACAACAGTAAGTTTGTTTGAGGAAATGCCTTTATTGCAGACACAGGGTGAATAATAACAAAGAGATTCTCAGCAATCCCCGTTCCTTCGAAGGGTGCTGCCATCTTCTTCTTTCTTCTACTCCTGAAGATGATCCTTGGCCATCTTGATTAGCCGGGCTGAGATGATGTAACTCCCACGTAGGCAAGCTGGAGTTTATTCGTCCTAGGCATGCGCAGGGGAAGCCAGGATTAAATCAGGCAGGTGGGAGTGATTATTGCAGAAGGGACATTGCCTGTCCCTTTCTGAAGTAATGACTTCTCTGATCATGAATTCTTAACAGTGGAACTTTATTATTAGGAATTCTTAACCTTTGCTATTTTGTAACCCTTAAGCTGCGTACACACATGCAATTTTTGTCGTTGGAAAGGATCTTTCACGATCCTTTCCAATGACAAAGGACTGTATGATGCATGAACGGTGCTGTACATACAGAACCGTTCTGCTCTATGGAGAGGGGAGGGGGAGAGCGACGCAGCGGCACCCTGCTGCGCGCTCTCCCCCTTCCCTTTCATTAGGATCGGTCGTCATTCATCGTCCGTGGATCCGCCAGGACGGTCGTTCGGACGATGGACGACACCGACTGTACACATGGCAGATTTTCGCCCGATATCTTGCCGATGCCGATTATCAGGCGATAAAAATCTGACGTGTGTACGCAGCTTTAGTGCTGAATTTGTGTAATGCAGATATTCTGATGAGTTGATGTCCCAGTGACCACAAGGGATGAAAACGTATTTCTACAACAGGGACAAATGTGCAAATGTTGGAACATTGCCCACTCTATCCATATATATATATAATATGGAGGTATTCCCTTTCAGCTGGCCACCCAGCTACTCCATAGGGAGCCTGACCTGCAATAGATTTACCCAACTGAATACTTCCAAAAGTGACCTTCAGAAACAAATCTTTTTCTCTCTACAGTCTTTTCTAATATAACCTTTATGACTGCTTTCAGAGATGCTGAATATATTTTAACCATTATTGTTCCAAAAGAGCAGTCATATGATATTGATCATTGCTAGTTTCATAAAACCACTGTGCTATCTGTTTTCCTAGTCCTAGCTCTGCACATTGCCGCATGTGCCATTCTCATTACCTGTCCCAGAAACTGCTGTTCAAAAAAAATGTGGAAACTTTGCAAGTTTTTACTGGAAAGGATCAAAGTCATCTTCAAAGCCGAAAACCCAGGAAACCATTTAACACCCAGATGAATAGATATAGGGCTCTATTTATAAAACAGGGAATCTGACATTCACTTAAACATTTCCAGGTGGGAATCAGTAACTGCTATTGAAACACATGGACGAGGAAGATTCCATACAAAGAAATGTCTTATTCCCTGTTTTATAACTGGAGCCCATAGAGATCTTTTACCTGCCAAAGAATAGGTATTTCTGTTCACAAAGCCCTGCAACACAGCACAGGCAGCATGGCAATCTGACTTTTCTTTACTACAAATTTAACAAGCATGCCCAAAGGTCACCATCTTTTGCCATGGTGTGCATGGCAGACTTGGCTTTGGGTTGCCTTCCTGCCATCTCCTTGTTTTTGACCATTGGGAGACCACTGATGACCTATCTGCTGTGTATGTGCATTGGAGTTGCAGAATCCCTGTACCCAACTCCATTTTCAGCATTTTTCATACAATCCATGCATGCACGCCATGCAGTGTACACAACAATACAATTGTTAGGTGCAAGGGAAACAAGTGGAAAAGTCATGCAAACTGACTTGAATTTGGTTTTGTCCACTTACTTAACCTGTGATTGGGCAGTAAAGAAGAAGAAGCAGACTGATGAGTTTATTGCTCTTTTTCTTTCCTGTCTCAGTTTTAGGCAACACAAATGGGTCAGCTTCTCACCCAAGCTTGTGATTGTACAATGAATGATCAGCAGAATACAGAAAGGTCATTCTTCTATCAGCATGTTCCCTATTAACATATGTGTAAAGACATTGGACCTGATTTATTAAAGCTCTCCAAGGCTGGAGAGAATACACTTTCATTAGTGAAGCTGGGTGATCCAGCAAACCTGAAATGGATTTGCTAAAAGTTTTTAGCAAATCCATTTTTAATCCTGGATCAGATCCATTCCAGATTTCCTGGATCACCCAGCTTCACTGATGAAAGTGTATTCGCTCCAGCCTTGGAGAACTTTAATAAATCAGGCCCATTGACTGGCTCCCACTGTTGCCCCTTCCCTCTCTAACTCCAAATGCTGATGTATAAGGGAATATAAAAGTTTTGTACCAAGTTATATTCAGGTGAATGTCCTTGATTTATAAATGATGACATAACTGCACTGATTGGTATATTTTTATATCTGTCTGCATTTCTGCCTAAATGCCAGTCTTTATATTTTCCAACAATACAAAAGCATTTCCAGTTCTGTGCATAGCTCAATGACAGCAGGAATAAATGGAACCTGGACTGGGTGCCTCACATTGTGAAAATATCAACAGTTCATTCATGGCCTTTCCATTTGCATTAGCTTCTACAGAAGATTTGAAATTAGTGTTGATGGTCTTTATATGAATGTTGATTGAGATGTATATTTTCAGGGCACGCAATACAAGAAAGAATTATGCAAAAGAAAATCAATGCAAAAGGTGATTTGGGGTTTTCATTGTTTTCAGACTGGTATATAAAGAGGATTGAAGACAGTTCAGATGAGTTGCTTGATTTGAACCCCTTAAGCATAGTTGGGGAATTCTTGAAAAGTAAAGGTGCCATACTATTATTATCTTGAGGGAAGGGGGGAGGGTTGCAACTAAGAGTGATGGAGGCTGTAGCGGGCAGAGAATTGATTAAACTGGACGTTGGTGCCTAGAGATCGGGTTCAAAAGTTAATTTAGTGTTTTCTGACCTTTTTAACATGGGGGAACCCTTGAAATAACTTTCAGGTCTTTAGGGAACCCCTCCTATAATTACTATATCCACAGTATACAGTATATTAGTGTGGTGGTCAGTGGGAACAATGCCTTCTACATTACTGGCATTTGGTAAGAATGTCACCTTTACAGATAGCCAAAGATCACTGAAGTCAGTTAAACTGAACTGGTAGTCACAAATTGTTCATTGCACAAGGGACCCCCAGCAACCTCTGGAGGATCCCTAGTTGAGAAACACTGGGTTTAAAAAAAAAATTGTGCAAAATGATCAGCAGTGTGCGCAGTAAGAGCCATTTCAGACCAGCGGTGAGCCATAGTGTTATGCAGCGGGCTCAATGACAGTACCAACCTCTTCCATCATGTTGTGAGAGAGGCTGGGGATCCTTTTTTTGCACACAGTTGTGGCAGATCACAGTGCAGTTACCAAAAACAGAATGTCACAACAAGCAAATATTGCCTGATGATTTTCACTGCAGCCTCATGCAAATCTGGATGCCCATGGTGCGGTTTGCCTCTCTAGCCACACATTTGCCTCCTCCTATGATGACACTAGAATATTCTTTCATTCCTCCACTGGTGGGGTTGGGATTGTTGCACAACGTTCATCCTTTCAGGACAAAGTTGTGCTGACATGATAGAATGGCCACTCTGTACGCCCAAAATGTGTGATGATACTATGTAAAAAACAGTCCGGTCCTATAGGAAATTAATAAAAGGACACAATGATACTTTAGAGTAAATAGAGTATAACCAACCTCCTAATTAATGCATGGCCACATCCCTAATTAAACAAGAAATAGGGGTTTGAGGACTTACCTCAATAAATGTGACTTTCAGGGCCACTAATACTCAATTAACAAATTTATACCTTATGTATATCCTTATTCAATTACATTAAGAACATTTACATTAAAACCCACTAAAAATATGTGCGACAGACACAATCACATATTCCTGTCTGGGTTGCCCAATCCTAAGGGCATACCCTGCTGATTTTTGACACGTTTCACGGTTTAAAATCGCTTCTTCAGGCAATAAAGAGAGACAGAAATATCTGATTCCTACAAAAAGCCCCACCTCAAAGGGTGAGGAAAGGCAAGGACAGCAGTGTTTTTGAAATACGATTCAAAGAGCAATAAATCCGGTATTTGTCCTCCTTGTAACGTCACTTAATGTGTTGATAAACATATACAGGCGCAATCAGTCATAGTAGGTCCCAAATCTTTCGTTTAAAGCCATGTTATGGCCAATGACTAGGATTTCCTCCGGCTTCCACTGCTATTCTGTTTGGCTTACATGCAGCGTCCCCACGTGGGAAGTTCGTCTACTGTGTAAACCCTTTTTTTCTATTTGTTTATTACTCCCCCTCTTGCCCCACCTATACCTACTTGCTTTGTTGAAATAAAATAGCCATTATGGGGGAGCATGTGACCTCATTCTAAGGTGCAGTTCTTGGCCAATCACCAAGCCCCAATGCTGTTATATGAGGAGGATAACAATATCATGCACACTGGTTAAGTTTTGATCCTTTAAACACAAAACATACACATGGTTGACTCCCGGA
The DNA here is from genome assembly GCF_032062135.1 of Pyxicephalus adspersus. Lineage (NCBI taxonomy): Eukaryota > Metazoa > Chordata > Amphibia > Anura > Pyxicephalidae > Pyxicephalus > Pyxicephalus adspersus. Next base: position 11,454,034 of record NC_092865.1, read on the forward strand.
GCATTGGATGGATGGGTCTTGAGCCTGGAATTCCCCTTCTACAGCCACTGCACCGTTGCCTAAATTCCTATCCAGGGGCAATGTAGCCAAAAAAAATCAGTCTAATCTTTTCATAGTTATTTGTGTAAAACTCATGTAAAGTAAATTTACTTTTAAACCATTTTACAGGTACCCAGTTTTCTGTAGAGCATTAATAGTCTACAAACAGATTTTGTATGTGGACAGCACAAAAACTGTTGCTGCAATCAGCTAATTGTAGATTTTTGGATGATCCATCGGCAGCGTGTATTTGGTTGAAAACCAATAAGACAGCAAAAAGTTCACCAAGCCATCGACTTTGATAAAATGGAAATAAAATAAATTACCTTTGTCAGGTGAACAAAGAAATGTGCCCAAAGCATGGCCCTAGGTAATTGATCCATTTGCAGCGGCTATTTTTCAAATGGTAAAAAAAAAAAATACAGTCACAGTAATTCATTTCAATGCAGAATTTTGTGTTAGAAAAGAAAAGCCACACAGAGTCCGGATGAGGGGAAGAAGGCGAAGAAAAGGGAATCTTCATAAATTAGGGACATTTGGAACACAGTAATTGTATTGCTGAAAAAGCCGAGATTTGAAGTCCAGAACCCCAGGCTGAAACAGATTATTTGTTCAGATGCAGTATTTTCAAGAAACAGCTTCACAAAGGCAAAAAGAAGAACTCACCTCTAAAGAAGCCTTACCCTAGCTTACAATAGCTTTGGGCCTGATTATTAAAGCTCTCTATGCCTGGAGAAGATAGACTATTATAGAAGAACCTGGGTGATCCGCCAAAAACCATACATGGATTTCTTAAAATCATTTGGTATTAGTTGGCAAATATTTTAAATTCTGGACCAGATCCATTTTAGGTTTGCTGGATAACCCAGGTTCACCGATGATAGTCTATCTTCTCGATTTATGGCGAGCTTTGATAAATCAGGCTTATTTGTCTTCCTATAAGATCGAGATGTAATGAGCACATTCCTTGGGGGTGGGTCATCCTAGGCTCTACAGATGGTCAATGAGATACCGACAGTTCAACTTTTATGCAAATCACATATATTGACTTCTAGATGAGCCAATCAAACTGCAATTTGCAGAGTTCGATTGGCTCAATGCAACTTGTGTGTTATTTGTACAAGTGTGAGTTGCATAAAAGTCCCATTTTCAGCACTTTTTGACTATCTCTCATGATCTCATAGGAAAATAGTGCATACGGTAGTGTTGACATCACTGTTCTGTGCAGCAAACAGGACCACTTACTCCTGGAAATAATTAAATTGCTTGCATCTGCTCTTCCTCCTCCCATAGGCAGAGAAACACAAGGACACAAGGATAATAGCCATAGCTAACTATTCCAGTACCCGAAATTCCAATCCCAGGGTCTGTAACGATTCCCTGGGATTTGACTGCATGAACCAACACTTGGCTATAATAAGAACAACTTTTTTTTACTCTATACACTATATGATTGTGCGCTTGTTGCTCTTTATTAATTCTTAATGACTGTGGCTTTTGATTTCTTTAATGGAGCAACAGTCTAGAAGTCAATAAGAGATTGGGGAGAGCCATTTAGAGAAGAATGGGCTTGATGATGCTGCTAGACCACCAGCTAGAAATGTGATGGGGAATGTGAGCTGCTGGATATGAATGATTCATTTAAAGATTGTACAGGAGAAAAACCACAATGCAATTTAAGAGAAGAAGAGACCTGCTATATAGATATATATAGACCCAGTTTAATGACAGAGTTCAGCTTTAACTGTTGCAGTAGTTGCACAAAAATATTTTCCTACAGACCATACATCATCCTTTCCCTTTAAAGTGTCCTGGTCTCATCAGTCCAAACATCTTGAAATTTAACCCCCACCCTATTCATGTCCAGCATTTTTTTATTTCACGATGATACGGCAGAAGTGCCTCTTATCAAATGTGCCGTAAGGATAAGTGTTGCTGGTGCAGATCAGAGAATTATTATGAAGCAATTAGTGATTCAGCCAGAGAAGCTGCCAGCGACCTCCAAAGGATTCAGATTTTTTTACTTGTCCTACTTCAGTGATATATAAAGAATCTTCCATTATTGCAATGCGCCATATGACACCTGGAGTGATATACGAGCACCATCGCCTTGCTGCATCTTATTATCATCTATTCAAGTGACATGTTTATCAACAAAATGGGAAATCCTGGGACAAATTAGCTTCCAAATCAGCCCCAGAAATTGCTTCAAAATAACCAGATCAGATGTAACACCTTAGAGTTGAAAAACCTGAATAAATGAATGATGTGTCAAGATATGCAGCAACATTGTTAAAAAAAAGTCTACTAATAAAACTTTAGTCCAGCGACTTTGTCTAGGTTGAAATTATGTCATCAGTCTGCTGCAGGCAGGTGGAAGCTTTATGTTAGTCTCCTTCTATCAATGATCATATTGCAAAATTGTAACAAGTCACATGGTAAGGGGCTGCAGCATGGGCTGGTCTGTGTATGGCATTCATAATGCAACCCTGGTATGGGTCATCACCGGGCCGGCATCTCAGTACATTCTGAACCTAGATGATGGCTAAACAAAGCCCTGATCTGATCCAGAAACGGTTGCTTTTATTTCTATTTTTCTGTGCTTTATGAATGCAAATAGGCCGAAAACTTCTCCATGCTCCCATTAACCTGAAACCACTGCTAATCAGAGATTTGTATTCCGCCCACTAATATTCAGTATTTGTCCCACAGAAATCTGTTTTCCAAGAGCCGTGCCCGCGCTGGGTGGCAGCTGTTACCAGTCGGTGATACCTACCTAAAGCATTGTTCTGTAAAGAGCATGAAATATGGCAGCGCTAGTCCCTGGAGCAGAAATCCTTAATATATAACCGCTGCCTACACTAGCAAGACTGAAAACAATTTCCAGGATTTTTGTCACCTGTTCTTTTACTTAAACAAAAGGCGCTCCTTCAGGAAAGTGTAAATTATTTTTCAGGACGGCCGCTGAGCTATCCACATCCCGCACGCAATGCGATTGCTTGGCCAAAAAAGTAATCTACACTCTGGGCCCAAATACTGAAAATCTGCCCTATAATGTGTGCAATGTGCCACCATCAGGGATGCACAAGACTGCGGGGAGATTGGGAGCCTATTTAGAAAGACTGGAGGGAAGAAATGTAAAAGTGATCTAAAGTCCCAGTCATCAGAAATAATAAAAACAAACCAAATCACAATCAGACATATAAAATAATAAACATATATCTTTTTTTTTATGTGTTCCTATTCTTAATTTTTGCAGTCAGTCTGTGTGAATTCTGCTGGTGGTTTTCCTTATTTTTTCACCATGCACCCAATAACCTGAAATCACTGCTAATCTGAGACTTGTAGAGGCTGCTGTTGGTTTTACCCATTATATTCTATTCTATATTTCTGGCTGAACACTAGAGGGCACCAGAAAGCTGATAAGAAAACTACATGTCCCATGATGCATTGCATTACACTTGTGGCCTCAGCGCTCTACAGCACAATGAAGTGGTTACAAATGACAACTTTCTGAATGGAGCATGGATTGTAGCCACTGGCTTTAAGGATATGCAGTTTACTGCAAAGGAAATAAAGAATTTATAGGAAAAAAATAAACATATTTTTATTTTTTTAAAAAACAGGATATATAATATATTAAGAAAAATAAATATTTACTTTTTAATTTATATTAGTAAGAAGTTGAGGCTAAAACATCTTAAAATGCAGCCCCTAGGCAGGAAGCTGGTCAGCTGTAAATATTTGAGGTCAGGTCTAGTTAAACTGTGGCTTGGCAGTGATACAATGTAACAAATCTGTAATATTCCATAAAAAAAGAACCCTACAGGAAAATGAGGGAATTACATGCTGGAGATTCGGAGTCCGTAGATTTATCAGAACATATAAGTAAATGACAATAAATAACTTGGAAAAAGAACATGAAAAAAACTAAAAACAAAACAGGGCAATTTTTGTAGATTATTGCACAATAATATTATTTATTGCCTGTTTCTTTCTGCAATGACGGTCTGCATTTGTAAAAGTGGAACTTTAGTTCTACTTTAATACATTGTTTTTCATGCCCTCATTGTTACCTTTATGTTTCTATATTATGAATAGCTCTTCATTCAATATTACACTTGTCGCAGTTGTTTCTATGTGACTCTTGCGTACTCTATGTTTTCTGTAGTGTAAATTGTTGCTATGGTAACGAACGTCATTTCCGCTCTCTGGACGCCGCTTTCTACTGTGCGCAGTAATCCTAAATCTGTCTTTGTATGCTTTGGCTTTAGTGGGGATATTGAAGGGTTTTAGGATTTTACCTTATAATTATTATTATTATAAAAACGTTCAATTGTGAAACATAAGTGTAGCAGAAATCGGTATTTTTATAGGAAATGGATATTTAATTATTGAAAGTCTCTTTTTCCCCATGAACTGGTCATTTCTCTCTATCTCATGTGGTTCCTTTGTTTGCTGAGCCTCAATAAACCTCATAATTATAGCCGGAGTTGTCACCCGGGGGAAGGAACGCTCAGCTGTGATTGGAGGTTACACAACGTTCTTTGCTTCTGGTGGCTGAACATAAAAATGAAAGGGAAAATGAAAGGTGGTGGGGCCACCGAATAAAGTGAACCCGCCGCATTACCCTGTGTGAGCAAAACACAGGCAGGCAAGGTTTGGCCCCAGGGAAATGTGAAGTGGGGACCCCAAATGAACAATATTCCAGCTCCCTTCCTCCATCCTTGAACAGCGGTCGCCCCCAGTGGTCAGTGGCTCTGGCCAGTGAGCCCCCAGCAGGGTCAGGAGAAGGACTACGCTCGGGGGGGCACACCCGCCAGAGCCACGGACCATGTCCCCCATACAACCATACAGAACGCAGGCTCGGCGCATTCTGGCACATGAAGTCACTATGGGGAAGTGTCTTCCCATTTGAGTGACACATGGCTCCCCATGCATGCACGGTCCGGAGCCCGTAAAATTAGTGGTCCGTGACAAACAAAAGGTTGGCCACCACTGCTCTTAAAATTGCACATTAACTAACAAACAATAGGAAGTATTAAGCCATTGAAAACTTTTCACTTGTTCACATATTTCTGCCTAAGGATTGAAACCCCTACAAGGGTGATTCCCTTTTTTATTGGGCTGCATTCCCACCTGTTTGCTGTGTTTCAGATCCAGGATTGGGTCTCTCTCCTTATTCTATTCCTTGAAACCAAGCACCAGACAGGTTTCTTCTGTATTATATGTGATATGTGCCCTGAAGAAGCAGGTTTGTCCTGTGAAGCGCGTTGGAATTTACAAATATCACCTGAATACTAGTATTACCAAGACCCTGACCCCATCTTAGTTGACTTTATACTACTCGTATAAAAGGCAAATGAGTCTGTGGTGTCTCCTGTTTCCCCTAATTAGTGGCAGGTGGTTTACCATTCATTCCTCTTCTCCCAATAGGTTGAAGAGTTTATAATATTTCTCATTCATCCATTCTCCCTCTCCCTTGCATTATTCTTGTCTTCTGCCCCTTTTGCATTTCTTATTTTTCTCTCATTTATTCACCCATTCTTTTTGTTTCCTCCCTTCATTCCCTTTTTTATTATATTTCTCACCATTCAATCTTTCTCTTTTATAATCACTTACATTCACTATTTCTACTTTTTTTCTTCTTTCATATTTGCTTTCTCTTTCATTTGTTTAATCATACTTTAATTAATTTTATCACCTTCTCTGTTTTTATTCTTTCTTTTTTTATAATTCCCTCTTCTTTCATTTTATGTCTCATTCTTTATTTCTTTCTCTCTTTACCTCTCTTTTATTACCATTAATTCAGTCTTTCTTTATCTCTTTATTCATTCTTTTTTCTGTTGTCTTGCTTTCACATTTTCAGCAACTCCTTTCTCTCTTACTTCTGTATTTCTTTTTTTTTGTCTCTCCCTCATAATATTTTTCTTTCTCTCTCTTACTCATTGTATCCATCATTCATTCATTGATTTCTTCTTTCATCTTCTCCCATTTATTCTTCCTCTCTTTATCACTTAATTATTTTCCACTTTTTCTCTTTTTCATTCATTCTTTCTTACATCATCTCTCATTCACATTCTCCCTCTTTCACTCTCACTCCCTCATTATCACTTTCATTCTCTTTCTCATTTATTCTCTCTCTCCCCTTCTTTCCTTTTTTTCTTTCTCTCATCTCTCATTTTCTCCCTCACTAATTGTCTCTCTCACTCTCCTTCTCCCTCAATGATTTTCCCATTCTCCCTCCCCTATTATCTCTAATATTATTCCTATCCCTTTCTCTCATTCTCTCCGTCTCTTGCATTACCTCTCGTTCATTTGTTCATTCTCTCTCTCGTGTTCCCATATTCTGTTATTGTTTGTCTACATTTCAGGTGTCCTCATGATCTCTTTGCAGATGATTGACCTCATTCTCCTCTTCCTCTATACACACATTTCCTCAAACATTCCCCACGTAGACATTTGATATTCTACCTGCACTTCCCGCACAGCTCAGATCCAACTAACTTTATCTGCGCAATCAGCCAATGCTGGTTTAGAAGTCTTCCCTCCTCCGGTGGAAGGGATTACAGGAAATGAGTGTTGCATTGGAAAATATCTTCCTCCACCATCAGAACCTAATCCCAGATAACTTCTTTTTAATAAACTCCTGAAATAGTCAAAATCCAGGTGACTTCTATCTAAGCAGGTCAACCTGATTGCGGGAGCTAAAAAAGAACTTGAAGGTCCAAAGTGCCAACAGTAAAAAAGTCATAGGAAACATCCCCAGGGTTGGGTTTGGGGGGAGGGTGGCAAATTTGGCAATTGCCAAAGGCCACTATTTTCTCCATTCTCCTAGCTGGCAGAATGCCAAGGGGTGCATAGAGCCAGAATGACGAGGATATGGGGCCCCTCTTCAAATTTGTCCCAGTTTGTCTAAACCCGTTCTTGAGTGGGATGTGTAATGCAGACATTTCCGCTCTCCTCATTAGTGGTAGACTGAATTTATCTGTAAAATGTCCTAAAACCACACTGGAATCTTTGTTCGGAGCTGGCTACAGCCGCTTTCCACCACAATACACCACAAGCTGCAGGATCAAGGCAGAATGTTCATATTCCTTCAGGCTCCATATCAATGAAGATAATTTTCTCTCTGTCATCCGAAAGCCCGGCTTCCAATCTTTATATCTTCAAATGCAAAAGGCAATTGCCTACATAACAGGAGCGCTGTCTGATCCGCAGACTCGCCGTGTCAATCAGATGCACAGATGAGTAAAAACTGAGGCCTCCTCTAATGTCGGGGGGTAAGAGATGTTCAACCGATCTGTCAACTGAAAGATTTATTAATGTGTTAGTCTTTCATGACTCTTCTAAGACAAATGGACGATGGCATGTCTGCTTTCTTAAAAGGGAAAGGTTGGCATGATTTACAATATGTGCACGCTCTGCGTCATCATCATAAACACAAAATCCTTTTTTTAATGTAAATTACATGTTCATATTTTTATCTTTATATTTTTTGTGTATGGTTTTACTGATGCAGCCTCTAGTGGTCATCTGTATATCACATGATTGGGTTTTTTTAAAAACAAATTGCTAAAATCCCATATTAACCTAAACATGTTAATGTAATTGAAAAAAAAACAACTTTTTAAATTAGCAGCTTTCCTTATTAGAATATCTGATGATACCAACAAGAAGGTCCTAGTTTAGACACTTCCTATTATAGGATATACAGAATATATACTAATAAAGGGTCTTTTATGCTGCAACAAGGAATGAAAAATTAGAATTTAAAAAAAAAAAGTATTTTATTAAACATTGTTGAATCAATGGGCCTGATTTATTAAAGCTTTCCAAGGCTGGAGAGGATACACTTTTATCAGTGAAGCTGGGTAATCCAGCAAACCTGGAATTTGTGTGCAACGGTGCCCCATACATAGCCAGACACTGGGGACAATGAAACCCCTGCACATGAGTAACACGTATATAATCAGTGGCTATCCAATAGCTGAAGGGGTCGCCATCCTCTCGGAAGTCTGCATTGAGCAGGTTGTGAAGATGATGCCAACCCAGGATGATCTGGACCTGTCATTGATGCAGGGCAGCTGCACATAGGTAAGCATGTACAATAAATGGCAAGTATGCTGTGCTGATTGTGGCAGAAATCCAGTACAGCTTTAAAAAGTGCATTGCAAGCAAGGGATATATATGCAAAATGCGTTTCACCGTTTGCACCCCTATGCCGCCTATGGAGTCTGAGCCATAATGATGTTAAGAAAGTCTTCACGTACGCGCCATGCTGGGCCATTATATGGTCACTCAGCTTTGTCCTGGAGTGATTATGAAATTAGATGGGTAATCTCTAAGCAAATAGCAGCCCTGGTGGGAAGTCACTTTTATTAAATCATGGCAGTTGAAAGGTGAAACGCATCAGGATTATTGATCGGTGAATGAAATTTACACACACAGTACACAGCTTCCCAGACAAAGCTAAAAATGACACCCGAGTGTGGAGGATCAGCCCTTAAATGTTTTCTGCTTCCAATAAAACTTTGCATTGAAAGAATTTTGCAATCAGAAAGAGCACAACCTAAAAGTAGGTTTTTATATTTCTTAAAGTGGCAATGCATAGAAATCAAAGTCAGCCACACCTGGCAATTGTAGCACTATTAGTACTTACTTCAATATTCAACCTCAACTCAGTCTAAACTAGGAGGGTATCATGTCATGTGACCATGTCTGTGCAACCTCCCTCCTGTGCTCTGGCAGATATTACATTTGTGCAGGGGTCTTTTGATACTAAGTGAACCATTTATACCAGAGATGGATCATATGGGCCCTGGGACCCTTTCCAATGAAATGAAGACACACCACCCAAACTGCCCTATGATACACTGGGAGTAATTTACTAAAGGAATACAAAAGCTTCACTTTTCACATTTCTTAGCTTAGTGAATGTGATGATAGTCCACGGGCACCTTTGGGCATCTGTCGACCATTGCAAAATGTTCATTTAAAGAGAACCAGACCACCCAGTATATTCTGAGCATATTAATTACTTGTAAAAGCTTCCCAAAAGTCCTCAGATGGGGTACCGCTAATTTGGATGTGATATCAAGAGCTCCATCAGACCTAGAGCTGTCATTTAAGTGTAGGATTTGCCTTACCTCTTCCTCTAGCAGCTATAAAAAAAAGTTTTGTGAGATGATGAGGGGAGGAGCAGGGAAGCTGGGTCAGCACATACAGTAATTAGACACTCCCAGGGTAGGTGAGGGCTGTTACCATGCAAGGAGGGAGAGGACTACCCTAGTGACTTGACTGAATTTGACTTATTTTTTGGAAAGAAAAAAAAAGGGGGAGAACAGAAGAGAAAAAAAGGAAAAGGAATAAATAGAAAGAGAACGAAAGTGAAAATAAACGAGTGAGAGTAAATGAAAGAATTAATGAGAGAAAGAGGCAGAATGTGAATGAGTGAAAAAGAGAAATAACAAAAGAAAGAGAGAGAATGAAAAAAAGAAAAAGAAAGAGAAGGAATGAATAAAAGAAGGAGGAGAAGAAAGAGAGAAAACGAAAGAAAGAGAACAAGAACAAAAGAAAGTATAAGAGAGAATTTTAGAAAGAGAAAGAGTTAAAAAGAGAGAACAACTGAAGGAAAGAGAGAGAATGAAAGAGAGAGAGAGATAACAAAAGAAAGTGAGAGAGAGAGAGAGAGAGAGAGAGAGATTTACAGAAAGCGAGGGAGAAAGAAGGAAGAGAGAAAAATAAAGAATGAATAAAAGCAAGAGAGACAGAATTAAAGAAAGTGAGAAAACAAAATAAAGTGAGAGACAACCAAAGAGAGAGAATGAAAGAATGCAAGAGAGGGAGAGAGAGTTAAAAATGAGGGAGAGAGAAAGAATGAATAAAAGAAAGAGAATGAAAGAAAGAGACAGAACAAAATAATGTAGAAGAGTAAGAGATTTACAGAAGGAGAGAGCAAGAGAAGAAAGAGAGAAAATGAAAGAAAGAGAGAAAGAACAAACAAATGTAAGAAAGAAAATTAGAGAGAGAGAGAGAGAGAGAGAGAGAATGGATAAAAGAAAGAGAGAGAACAAAAGAAAGTAAGAGAGAGAGATTTACAGTAAGAGAGAAAGAAAGAAGAAAGAAAGAAAATGAATGAAAGAAAGAAAGAAAGTATAAGAGACAGAATTAAAGAGAGAGCACAAAAGAGAAAGCAAAATAAAGTGAGAAAGAACCAAAGAAAGAGAGAGTTAAAAAAGAGGGAGAGAGAAAGAATGAATAAAAGAAAGAGAATGAAAGAAACAGGGAGAGCAAAAGAATGTAAGAGAGTGAGATATTTACAGAAAGAGAGAGCGAGACAAGAAAAAGAGAAATGAGAGAAAGAATAAAAAAAAACATAAGAAAGAGAATTAAAGAAAGAGATGGAGAGAGAGAGAGAATAAAAGTGAGAGAGAGAGTTAAAGAAAAGAGAGAACAACATAAGGAAAGAGAGAGAGAATGAATAAAAAAGAGAGAACAAAAGAAAGAAAGAGAGGACAACAGAAAGAAAGAAAAAAAGGGAAAAAGGTAAAAAAAATGTTGCATGTAAGTATTAAAACATTTGATTTTTCTGTGCCTTTACCTGAAATTTTCTAAGTTGGTGACAGAGTCTCTTTACAATATCAGAATTCTCTTTATATATTCTTTACAATATTCTCTTTACAATACAGCAATGTTCTGTGTAATCTGAATATAAGAGCAGCATGTTAGGAAAACATATGGAATATTTGCCATATCATCTCAGGCTCGTTCCTGTCTTTGATGATATCTCCGGAGGTAAGATAGGTAAACGCAGGAATTACTGCGCACACATCACTCTCCTCTATTATCTGATAGGTGATTAGCATAAAACTGCTGACGTGTGAAAAGACAAAACATTTCAGAGCCGCGCTGATAAGTATTAATTACATACGTCTGATTGCCAAGACACATACGATTAGCGGTGGGAGTGCGAGCGCGAGGCGACATATTGCTCGCAATCATTATTTAGTGTATAATGAGTATCTAGAACTAATTAAAGGACTTTACAACTACAAACTGATAAATTCATATTTTTTTCTCTTCATTTAGAATTCCGCAGTACAGGTTGTCATGACAACTCGGCTTTGTTTCAAGAAAGTCTCGGTGTTGAGATAGCAGCCTGCTTAATAATCCCCTCTGGCATGGTGCGGAATAACATAGTTACTGCTCCATCCACATTCACATCACACCGGCCTGGTTAGCACCGCTGACACATGGGCCTAGGTGGAGGAGAGATCAGGGAAAGGCAGGGAGGGTTTATAGATTTCCTTTCCTTGGTAATAACGTACAGTATTGCCCTTTATTAAAAATGGAATTTAGCATTTGTTAATATATATTCTGTTTTTTAATGTAGTATTTCCAAAAATTAAATAGTATCCTATTGCTTCGCATTGCCTTGGAGAGATCAGATTGGCGTAATGAAACCAGAACCCGTCCGCTCTCCCATCAGAGAGATAACCCGGCCTCCGCCCTGCAATTCTATACGGGAGACATGGTCCGCGGCTCTGGTTGGTGCACCCCCTTCCCAGCAGGGTCTTTCTCCCCCTCGCCCCGTGGGCGGCCAGACCGGCCAGAGCTGCGGACCACCAAAAATTTTTTTGCAAAATTAAAGAGGGCACGCATGCCCATTTTTGAAAAAAGTGAGGGCACAGAGTTCCCACCTGTGCTCGCCCCATTACACCCCTGGTCTTACCCCCTTTCTTTCTTCTATTAGAATCAACTTGATTAGTCAGGTTACACAGGCTGCCAAGCATTGCATGGCTTACATAATAAATGCTAAGGGCTCGATTTATAAAACAGGGAATCTTCCAGGTCAATGTGTTTTAATGGCAGTAATTGATTTGCACCCAGGATCTAGATTCTATTCTAGATAAATCTCCTGGATCCCCCTCTGTCCTATCTAAAAGTTTCAAGCTCTTGAAACTGGGGCCCGGTACAAAAACCCCTTGTCGTCCCATAAAGGTGGCCCTATATATATATATATATATATATATGTGTGAAATGGGTTGGTCTGTACTACGAGTGACAACATACCACATCCCTATTGCAATATACCAGCCAATTGAAAAAAGACAAATACAATTCAATTTTCTATGGACGTTACATACTTGAGTTACATATTAGACTAACAAAACAATGTACTTTCTTGTAACCAAGAAAGTTGGTTTAAAAACAATAGACCTAAATTAACAAATCTCTCAAAGACTGGAGTAGATAGACTATCATGAAGAACCTGGGTGATCCAGCAAACCTAGAATGGATTTCTAAAAAAGCATGTGCTATTAGTTATCAAATCTTTTCAGAACTGGATTAGATTCATTCCATGTTTGTTGGATGACCAAGGTTTTCCCATGATAGTCTATCTTCTCCAGTCTTGGAGAGTTTTACCTAATCAGGCCCAATATCTTATTTTTGACAACTCAATGCAACAGGTGGCTCCGGATATATTGGCATAACTTATAAAAGACTTTTTTCAAATTTCATTGGCTGTAGACTATTTGTGAATAATTCTAGTGCAACAAAATGTTTGAACCCAACGCGTTTCATGGAGTTTTACATATATATCGCTTATTCAGGAGTATGAAGTCAATTTGTAAAGGACAATGGCAATTATACATCAAGTATTAGTGATATCAACAAAGTATTCAATGTATCAAATATCTTGTGCTTCTGCACTCTTTTTTTGCTTTTCCCTCCCATACTTTGAGCTTTTCTTTACAGTGGATTGTAATAGGATAATACTTTTCAGGACATTACACTAATTTGTAGACGTATTAATGAAAACAGGTTGTACTGTCAGCCAAGGGTGCGGGAAAGCTGCAGAAAACTTAATGAAAGGATCTTTTTACTTAAAGCCCCAAACCATGTGCAATAATCATTGGCTGGATACAAAACTTTCCAAGTGGTAATCTGGCCTCACATTGAGCTACTGAAGCAGCTTGCCCTGGGCCAAGCGTGTCCTGTCCAAAATCATTGCCTCTAGCTCAGTGCTTGTAAGTGGGCATTTTTCTCTATGGCCAGCCAGCACACCTGGGGCTATACCATAGGATGCCCGGCGGCATCTTTTGTTCATCTTCATCTACCATTGGATATTATGAATCAGGATTGTGAAAGAAAATACTGTTTTTTAATAAAAGTGAACCCTTCCTTAACCAATAAATACAAATAAAACTTAATTTGAAATAAATAAATAAACAACATTATCCTTAAAAGTGTCCCCAATGGCAGTTAGTGTCTGTTTCCCTCATTATTCAATTAAACAGATGACGGCCCACTCACAGGGAAACAATAGAAAGTCAATGGAAATTGATTTCATTTCACTTCCAATCTGCTAACCCACTTTGCTGCGGACAAAAATGTAAGTTAGGACCTGAGCCAGCCACAGTGCGGGCATCGTCCCGTACAGAGCACTCCGCAGAGCAATCAATACAGAGACGTGTGATTAGATGTCAGTCCATTATTTGTTGCACTTTTGTTCTGAACCCAGGGAACATGTTCAACTGTGCATTTGTTGACGTCCAGACTCGCATATTTATTGCAATAGCCATTTTTGCAGCCTTGTCACAAATCAAAAGCTGGCCTATAAAAGTTTCACTGTGGCTCCAGACGTCCATCTTGATCAGTCTGTGGAAAGGTCCCCCTGAGATAAATTGAGGCAGTTATTCATTGAAGTGAAAACTTTATTCAACATCATAAATTAGCATTTACAGCATCAACCGTTTTATAGGTTTTGGGAGATTTATTGTGCTGTGAACCAAGTCCTGTAGAGCTGAAAGTTTGACAAATGGTTCAAGAGACAGTTCATATGAGTTCATCTGGGAGCTTTCTAAATAATGAGCACAGGGATTCTGTAAATGTAAGCATCCAAACTGATTTTAGAAACAACAGTCCAATGAAGGACTTTTAGTTATGAAATATGGAAGAACGTGTCTTTTGTGGACAAGCAATCAGTCAACTCCAAGGTCCTGGAGCTTACAAACCTGAAGGACAATTAGATGGATACAAAAATTAAGGTGGAAGTTCTAAAACAACATAGAACTTTCTTGAATCCAGGCACCAGAAGTGCTCCCATTTATAGAGACCACTGATCGTCTAGTCTTTATCAATGCCATTGTTGGTAACCATAGAACTGGTTGTATAACACCCCAAGAATATATCCCATGGATCAGCCATTCTCAGGCAGGGTTCTGTGAAACCTTAGGATTCCTCCTGAGATTGCTAGGGGCTCCTCAAACTGATTGACCTCCCATTTGAAGGCATAGATCTTGGGCCAACACCCCTTCTTGGAGCCAGCTGTATGTTTTATTTTCTTAGATGTCTATAGAGATGGTATTTGGCCATCACTGTGGGGTTTTTTTCCATTGTCCACTGATTTAAGAGGCTATTTTACCTATTGGTTTTAATAGGGGTTCCCTGAAACTTAAAAAATATTTCAAGGATTCTTCAGGGTTAAACATGTTGGCAAAGGCTGCACAAATGATGTGATTTGCAGCCTAATACCACATTCAGTAACAGATGTTTTGATTTTTCATATCTCTATCATAAATGTAATGGTGAGATTTGGCCCCAAGGATTGCCATCCATATATGTGGATGTTTCTGCACTGGCATGGAGAGGGACATATGCTCTACTTGCCTAAATGCATATCTTGCTACATCCTTAGGATGTGTGGGGTGCCTGTTGTGTCATACTATTCATCTTAACTCAATTTCCGGCAGCTATCTGGTTTTGGTCTTGGCAAACTGTGGCAGCCCTAAATGGGCCCTTCCTTTGTGTTCATACAACAGGTACATAAAGTGAGGAGAAGCTGACTATTTATCGATTTCTCTGCCTCCTTCCAGTGAAGCAATACTGGATTGAAACCATTGCAGACATTCAGTCCAATAAAAGCTGGAAATGAGCTCTTTATCTCAGAGAGCGGCAGTGACAGAGGTGCCAAGTCCAGGGCATTACCTGTCTGACTTTATTGGTCTTTTGCAGCCGATCTGATGAACAGTGAAAAGATTGCGCTGCAGGTCTGTGTCCTTTCTCTTCCACTTTAGTCAAACCAGACTGTGCTTAACATTCTGTCAGAGGCTTCTTTCCACAGCTAGGCCATCGTCCTATATTGGCCCCATGGCATCTATCATAATGATCCTTTGCTCCATATTAGAGACACGTCTATCCTTTTGCTCACGCATCCTTTTTCTCAACGCTGATTACTTCAGCCAGATTCACCCTTACTCCGGCTGATAGCTTTGGGTTATCTCTGTATCCTATTTCCCTCTCCAATAAGGCAGTGATTGATAATGATCTCTCCCAGTGGACACTTTTATTGGGAACAGAACAGAAGTCACTCAGTAAAGTTGATTTTTATTGGTGCTTACAGTTAACGGGCCTGTCCCGTATATCCATTGCGTAGAAGTCAACAGAGCCAGCCTACAAACAAAGCCACAGTCAAAGCAAATGGAAATAAAAGTGGGAGGTGATGCCCGTAAAATACTTTAATGAGCATATGTGAGAAGAGCTTGTTATGAAGGGTTTTAACACTTAGGCTGAAGCAGCTGGCATATAAACTTCATAAACCAATTCAGCGGTTGTGCATCCCTCAGGACCGGCACCATTTTAACTTTGTGACAGTAGGTCAGCAAAAAAACTTTGTATATATATATATATATATATATATATATATATATTGTTTGTTTTTTATGGTTTTTTATGGTGGTGTTGGGAGTGGACAGGTTGATAAAATACTTTCTTTGCTTTTTTAATCATGGATAGTGTGTAAATTCCTCCACCATAGATTGTAAGCTCTTCGGGGCAGGGTCCTCTCCTCCTGTCTGTATTAGTCTGTCATTTGCAACCCCTATTTAATGTACAGCACTGCGTAATATGTTGGCGCTATATAAATCCTGTTTATTAATAATAATAATAATAATAACAATAATAACTTCTGTTAAGTTTTACTTCTGCCAGGAGTTAAATTAAAGGGCCTATTGGGTACGTTTTGGCTTAAAACCTTTATGGACAGGGTGTGTCCTCTCATACTTTTTACTTAATGTTCAGAGTCTCACTAGGTCGTTCTCAACTAGGGTTCCTCCAGAGGATGCTGGGGGTTGTATGGTCCAATTTGATGGTGGCTACATAGTTCCAGGGCCAGATCCATTTGCTAAAACCAATGGCATGACACCAAAGATCTTTTTAGCTTTCTGTAAGGGTGGTATTTTGTCCACTTGCATAAAATGAGCTTTTTTTCCAATAACCATCTAGGTAAGGGGCACTTTTCTTACTGATCTCCCAATTATTTGGCTTTAACAAGGATGTTGGGGGTTCTATGAGCTCCCATTCGATGGTGGCTGCATGGTTCCAGGGTCAGCTTCATTTGGTAAAACCAATGACATGACACCAAAGATCTTTGGGGCACTTTTCTTACCGACCTCAAAATTATTTGGCTTTAACATAGATACACTGAGACCTAAGCATTATTTTTAACTGTTCCCCTTTGGTAAAAAGTTGGAAAAAGCTGTGCTAGAATATAATTCCATTCACACACTTCAGAGTCTGATTTCCTTTTTTTTTTATCTTCATAAACTTTTTTATTCAAGGCTGCCATTTGTAATCTGGTTACTTTGGCACCCTCTGAACTTTTATTTCTTAGAAGCAGCGTGCATTAATTCTGAGCGAAAGAAGCAAAATTCAGATGTTCGGGATAATGAGAATATATATTCATCTTTGCCTAACAAACTGTGAAAAGAGTTTCTCACTTTCAAGTCGAACATCTTTTTGACTTGCCTGTACGGCATCGACAACAAATAAAAATTAGCGTCCCCGTGTGTCGCCGCAGCCTGTTCATTAGCAAATGTGTCAAGAGTCTTTTGCAAATGGAAATAAAAAAAAAAAAAAGCTGAGACAAGTCTGTTTTACATGCTGATTGCGGGAGGAAAGGAAATATTTTAATTGCAGGATATTCTCAAAGTTGGCGGAAAAGACTTGAAAGTGACATTTTTCTAGGAGAGCAGAAATGTTCCATTAAATTGCTCTCTCTGAAGCGTTCCCTCAATGTTTTTGACATGTATTCAAAGGGGATTGGGGAAGATGCAGAGGAATGACAAGAAATGGAAAATATTTATATAGTTTAGTTATATATTACTGTACTGCAAAAAAGATGTGTAGTTGTTTTAATATTTTCTGTATCTAGAGTAAAGAATACAGAATATATTAAAACGCTATGCTTTTGTTTCTTCCTGGGTAAATTGGAAAATGATGTAGGAAGCTGGGGAGTTTGGATAACTGAGCCTGCAGAAGGGCACACCAACTTTATTTCTAGTAAAAGACCATCTGATTTAGTCAGTTATGCACAGTCAGCTATCAAGCATGAGCAAACCGTCCTGGTCAAAGAATGTCCAATTGGCTACATAGGAAACCACTGGAGCTTCAAATGCATTGGGACAGCTCTCAGACCGGCAGTTGGTTGCAGGACAGGGAGAGAATCCCATGCTTCCCCATAACAAGATATACCATGTACTTTAAATCACTTGAGTGAATAATGGAGCAATTGGGGTGGTATATGATGTGTATAAGCAATTGGGGTATCAAGTAAACCTCTCTTCCTTTTTTTTTTGCTGGGTAAAATGTATGTGCACTTTAAACCATGTGCTTAGGCAATAAAACAAATCAAGCAACTTTAAAATAATTTGATCTTTTGAGATCATCTACAGTGTTCTCTGGATAGCATATGTAGCTCACTGATAGCCTTGCCCTGTTTGGAATTGTTCTTTAAGGTAAATTAAATGGATGTTTTGTTGTTAGCACAGTTGCAGTGCATTTTGTACAACATTAGTAGCCTACTGATTGGATTTACTTATTCCCCAGAATTGTTCTTTAACCTTGTTTCATAGAATGGAAAAAGCACTTTGTATTACAGTCTGAAAGCTGCCCTCTGACTCCCACTATTAACTGTCAATTTGCAGCTGGAAGAGGACATAGAGAAGAGAAAGAGCTTGTAATGGGTTGTGGAGGACAGCCGAGGTGACGGTTCCAAAGTGCAACATAAATGTGCAGATGTCTCACAGCATGCTGTTAGCAATTAGGGATCTGTTGGGAAATGGGCAAGTCCACAGGAAGAACAGAAACAGTCAGGAATTCAAGCCCAACTCAGGGCAAAAACTGTCTCTTTCCCACACAACCCAACCCACTCCAACCAAATTCTTTATTGGTATGCATCCATATTGCCTTTGGCTGAGCTGCTTATTTCTACACACACCAGGGACAGTTTCTGGTGAACCAATTTATTTAACTGCATTTTTGGTGTGGGGGAAAACCCAAAAAAATACTTGTAAAAAATGCAAACTGAAAATAGTGTCCTGGTTGGGATCTGAACCTAGGATCCAATGCTGCAGAGACAAAAGTGCTAGCCACTGAGCCATCTATGCCACCCCTTCATGAAAATCGAGCCGTCATGGGTCCTGGATGGTGGAATTAAATGAGCATTCAAGTGTTAAAAAAAAGTATTCAAGTATTTAATACGCATCATCCAGATACAATGATAACTCCATTTTCCATTTTCAGACCACTCATTTACGGCTGCTTGTGTACAAGACCCTTCTGCTGAAAGCCAATAGGAAGTGCCAATATGAAACAGGCAGGAATGTGAATGCGAATGTGATGTGAATGCCCAAAGAGAATAATAAAAAAAATTAAAAGTAAAAAAAAATTGGGGTTGGAGTTTCATGTGACTACTGGTTTAAGTTTTTAAAAATAGGTTTTAGATTTATTATTCTTTTTGGACAAACGGTCAGTTAGAGGCAGGTAGGTGGGGGTCATCAGAACCCAACATATGTGGTTAGGGCATGGAAATCTTACTGCTGGGGCATCCAATAAATATACAAAGCCAAGAGCTGATCAAGCCTACTTTGTTCACCTAGCTAAAATATTACTATTGAGTATACCAATCCTTTTATTTATTCTAGGTGTCATTCCATTTATTCTGTGTCTGTATTGGGAAAAAAAATTACGTAATAGCACCCATTCACTTACCTGAATTATAAAATGTTACTCAGATGGCACTGGACACACGCTATGTTGGTGAAAATTTACCCAAATGTTGATCAAACCTGCTGGAGACGTGGTGAAGGCACTTTGCTTAATATTTTTTGCAGTTGCCCAAATTTGGGGTCCTTTTGGGCCAGGGTGGCAAATGTTATATACAAACTTATCAAGACGACCTGAACTGGCCATTTTACAGGTAGCTACAATGTACAAGGAAGCAATATCGGCAGTTAATATATCATCATAATCAAATGCGTTGGAAACGTACCTCCCCACCAAGTCTTAGCCAGTGGTTTCACAGCCCATATTCCTTTAGTAAATCAACCCCATAAAGTTTGTTTAGAACACGGTTCTTGTTTAATGTTTTAGCTTTTTGTTTTATCAGTCATTTGATTTATGCCTCCTTGATTTCAACTCCAAATCTCAGACTGTAAATAACGGCACCGTGACTCATCTATAACAATTTTAGCGCATAAACCTTTTTTTTTTCCTGTCACTGGCAATTGGACCTTAAGTAACAAACTGATTTCTAAAAATATATAAAAGTCTTTTTTTTTCATATATTTATTTTTTGTTACCCAGCTGTGAAATATGAGTGTTTATGGTGCCCTTTTTATGATTCACCATATGTTTTAACAACTGCAATATTTTTTTTCCAGCCCCTGAAAATGCACTGCAAGAGTTGTGCGCTGGTGACCAGCTCCGGGCATCTGCTAGGAAGTAAACTGGGTAATAAGATTGACCAGACAGAGTGCGTAATACGTATGAATGATGCTCCCACACGGGGCTACGGACAGGACGTTGGCAACAAAACGAGCCTGAGAGTGATTGCGCACTCCAGCATCCAGCGGATATTGAGGAATCGCAATGAACTGCTAAACATGAGTCAAGGCACCGTCTTCATCTTCTGGGGGCCCAGCAGCTACATGCGGAGGGATGGCAAGGGACTGGTGTTCAATAATCTGCAGCTCATCAACAAGATACTACCTCGATTAAAAGTGCACACCATCACCCGCCACAAGATGCTGCAGTTCGATGAACTTTTCAAGAAGGAAACAGGAAAAGACAGGTGGGAATTCCTTTATGAATGAGATTTTATGTCTGGCGGAGACCTGCAATGGTTTGGTCTACAATAAATGACACTCTGATGTATATGTTTGCTTGGCTGCAGATGTAGGCTGGGGGGAATGGATTGTGCACAGTGTAATTTTACTGCCATAAGAATTTGGAGGGCATAAAATCCACAAAGAGATTGTGTAGCGGTTTTCTTCATTTTTTTTATCTATTATGATCCAAGATGGATTTTAGGTTTGTGTTGATAGCATTAGTTTGAGATTATTCAGAATTCATTGACAGGTGCAATTGACATCCATCTCATCTGCATTTGACCTTCTGCTACTAGTTTAGAGGAAAATGTTTTGTGTTGTCAGTCAGCAATTCAAAGTACTGTTACTTGAAGGATCACCAGGTAAGAAAGTTTGCAATATGCATATGCAAAAAAATATTTAGGAAAACTGTATAGCGAGTTACCCATATGATACAGTAAGTAAATATATTATATTTTATTATATAGTCCTCCATCAAGCCAGTAGGTGGTGTCCTAGCCTTCTATTTCCACACATAGCATTATATCGCCTAAATCTGTGCTGAAATAAGTCCATTAGGGGTTTGTTCATAGTACTGTGCATGAAATGTAGATAACGCTGTAAAACGTAAAAAAAAACCAAAAAAAAAAAAACCTGGTAAATCCCCTATTTAACACACAGTAATGCAGATTTTCAATTGCTTCATTCACATATGCAGTTCAGTATAGGACACCAAAATGTACAGATGTGAATCCTTAATGGGGTCAATTCACAGATATTTTTGCCTAAAATTCACCCTTAAGTTTTACCCAATATTTACAATTTTTTTTTCGCGTGGTAGTCAGTTAAAAAAAAAAAGAACAGGTGTAATTTTGGCTTGTGGGTAAACAATGGGTACATCTTAGGTGAAAACATTATAAAAAGCCCCCTGTGTACTCAACCATGCCCCTGCCCACCCTCATTAAACTATATCAGAGCAGTTGGGAACTATTTGGTGCAGGATGTTGGGTTCTTGTCATAGCGGTTTGTGGCACAGCTCCTGGTTGCGACATGTTGCTCCTGGATGCCATTAAGTGGGCAGCTACTTCCATTGACATGAATAGGGACGTGTTCCAATCACAGCAAGGTGAACATGTTTGTATTTTGTTTTTTCCTAGAGGCAAATATCCATAGGTCCTGCACCACCCTCAATTGAGAAATAGGGCTTTTTTCACCTGCATTATATCAGTTCACATATGAAATCAGTAACAACAGTGCACTGTTTTTTACACATTTAGCTTTAGAAGAAAAATATATTTTAAAAGAATTAAGTAGGTTTAAATATCCATGATGACACGTTTCGCAGATCTGCTTCCTCAGGTCAGGGAATATTTGAACATCAGCTAATATAACACAATAGCATAGGGTCTTACTGGCACGCTAGATACAATAAACCCACTTGTGAATATACATAAAAAGGTGTTCAGACAAACTTTTATATTGCCCGAGGGACGGGAGGGTATAGATAAGGGAGAGAGATGTCACCAAAAAAAACCTTATAAGTTAGCTCCTTGAGAAGATTCATGTCTAGAAATAGCAAATATTGGTAGGATAGCTTCTTAATTATAAAAATTGCTAGCCCAAGGGCCACGTGGGAAGGAGACTCCTGGAGAAGTAATGTTGGTATGCTTGGACATGTGTAGTGATATGGTGGACGATGGAAAGAGTTGAGATTTGTGGGGGTTCCAAGAGTGTGACATTCTCAGAAGCATTTTACACTTTTAAAGCAGTGTTCTTG
Organism: Pyxicephalus adspersus; assembly: GCF_032062135.1. Lineage (NCBI taxonomy): Eukaryota > Metazoa > Chordata > Amphibia > Anura > Pyxicephalidae > Pyxicephalus > Pyxicephalus adspersus. Next base: position 11,476,003 of record NC_092865.1, read on the forward strand.
ACCCTTTTAACTTTTGAAAAAACTTTCATGTCTGGGGGGGAACCCGTTCTATAATTACTATATCCACAGATCACAGTACTTTGGTGTGGTGGTCGGTGGGAGGAATGCCTCCTACATTGCTGGCCAGTGGTAAGAATATAGTGGGAAGATAGTCAAAAAGACTTGCTCAATGGTCAAGGAACCCCCCAACAACCTCAGGAACCCTGTTTGGAAAACACTGTAATAAAGTGTAAGCATCTGTGAAAAATATGGAAAATATAGTAAAGACGATTGGGTGTCTACCATAAGCAGAGCTTCATTTTAGCAAACTCTTAAAACTCTCAAACTCTTTAGCAAAACTTTAGCAAAAGCTGTCCCTGTGTTGGAGACCTTTGTAGCAAATCTGTAAGAAACACACAGTCAAATAAACAATGAAAGCTCCACTGACAATTCAATGCATTTACAGATGCTGAAAGGACCCCCATAACAGAAAACAAATGCATCATGATCAATCCCGATAACAAAAGATTGAATCAAATTATATTACATTTACAGCACTGGCATGAGAAACCAATAAATCTCCATGTACAATCTGCAGATCCAGGAGATAGCTGTGCTCACTGCATGCGAAATGGAAGAAAACCGCAGGCAACGCAAGAAATATTCCAGGAACGCAAAGTAATCACCGCAAAGAGTTAATTTATAATTAAATAGAAGAAATGTCGGGGAAAAAACAATCATAATTATTATAGAAAAGATCATTAGTGAATACCTCGGGGGATCTAAAATTATAGATTAGAAGGGAACATTTGTGTTAATTGCAGTTAAATGTGAAAATACCGACATATTAGGGATTGTAAAGGAGGACGTCATGCAAAACCCAAAACTTAAAGGGATATGCTACAGTTCTACTGTAATATTAGTGAATCAGTGTTGTCAGCCTAGGATAGCACTATGGATCAACTCATTCTCCTTTCTGGAAATGGATAACAATTTTCAGACAACAGATCCCAAGGCAATTATCAGCACACTAGATTTCTTGTTCAACAGACCAGACGAGAGCAGATAAGAAAAGTTTGTTATTATTGATTACATGTACTTTAGATATTTATAACTATAAATAAATAAAATAAATGTATTGCAAAAAAGAAAATTAGGACAGATATACTTACTTTGTTTTGTAGTTACAGTTCTTTGGATTTTTGTTATATGCACTGTTTAAATGGTTCTACCTTCCTTAAAGTAGAAGAAGGGGAGATCTCTTTCAGGGGACATTCACCCTCTCTTCTTGTCCTGGTGACCACTGGAACAAAAAAAAGCTTTAGGAAATACAGAATTTTAAGTTATCATCTAAACAGGAATTGAGGGGAAATCTTACTATGCGCTAACTTCAAAACAGTGAAAAGAAATAAAAACATATACCTGTTCTGGGTCTGATAAAATAATGGGGTTTTATAGGTTACCAAAAATGAACATTTTTATTAAGACCTATTAACATAATAGAAAATATTTAATCATTCATATTAAGTATATAAACAAGTACCAAAAGAGTCCATGTAAAAAGGATATCAAGAGTATAGTTGAATTCTTTTTGCAGTTCATCCTATTTACCCAACGCGTTTCACAAAACAAGCTTCCTCAGAGGGATACTGGAGGTTTTGAACTTCAGACCACTCATGCAATATACCAAAGGAGATTGGATGTACTTTCAAAGAGATTTAGTTGGGTGTTCCTCTTTTTGCAGGGCAGCCAGGGAAGCTTTGAGGAGTTAATTTTAAAATCAAAAAGGGGAGGCCTGGGTCTAACCAACACCATAGAGTTTGAGTCAGGTGAAGGGATTAAAATGACGTATTGGAGGTACCCCAATACTCCATGTGTGGGGAGTCTCTGCAGGTTCCTCCTTGTAGAGTTTATGCAGAATGTGCATGTAAATCAAAAACAGGAAATGAAGGCAATCTCCTCCAATGGAAAACAAAAAAAATGATGGGGATATTAATCATTACCTACTTTAACAGGTTGTTGGCATCACACTGCAATCAATGTGCTACAAATAAAAGAATTATGAACATGTAGGCAATTCTCTCAGTAACAAAGAGATATAGATGGTCATTGAAGCCTTGGGCTAAGCAGGAACATTTATAGCTTCTAGTGCACATGTAATTTATTGGAACGATAGGTTTATAAGGACCTTACTTGGAAAAATAATTGGCCCCTGTGGGTCACCTTAAGTATTAAATGTTTATAAATGAGACAGATTAGATCTATGTGAGTGTTTTATTAACAACTGATAACAACCTTGCAACAAAATCGTGCATTTCCTGTTGCATTGATGGATAGATTTTAACGGCCTGTGCAGTAATAATGGAACAACATGGGTAATAAATATCTTCACCAGATCAATTATTTTGCTTTAGCTTTGGGAATTGGACCTTAAAGTAAACCTGCAGTGACTACAATAATATTACAGGTCCATACAGGAGGACCCTTACAGCTGCCAGAATGTACCTTCAGCAATCCAACAGGGCCTCAGACCCAGACCCAAAAATCACAAAAAATCCTTAAGTTATTTGGTCCTTCTTCTGTCCTAGCTTTCTCATCAGTCTGGGGCAACCTTTTTTATGGGCCAAGAGTAAAGCAAAGAAGGGGCCATTCTGCAACACTAATGAAGGTATACCGAGCCAGCTGTAACAGTTTATGCAGAGTTTAAAGTTGCACCTTTGTGGACCATGAAAAGTTTGCATTAAATATTGAATCAAGGATACTAAATGGTCTAAACTGCTGCCAGCCTATTGGTAATGGTACCATGAGCTCCAATGCCTGAACATTATTATATTTAATCCCAACAATAATTCTGACACTTCCTTGTAAAACTGTCTGGCTCGCCACTTTCCTGCTTTCACACTTTAATATTGGCCAACAAGACTTCTCCCCACAATATTACGTACAGGAGGTACATGAGATCTGAGAGTGGGTCAGCTCTTATCACCCCTTGAGGCTTTAACATTTAACATTTTAAAGATTTTGAACCTAGCAGATAAAATTTAAAAAGTAAGATTAATTTTCCCCACTTTTCCACCTTAACGATCACTTATCTGATATTTTATTCTAACCAGTAAAAGCAGAAAATAAAAAACTGCTCTGGTTCATAGGCTTCATATTGATATGAGAGCTGGACTGCTTAACATAACATGTGCAAGCAACTTTAAGATACAGAAAGGTCTGCCCGAAAGTACATTGAATGCACCTTGTGACCATGGCATGGTTTCATTGTCTTCTGGACATCACTAAAAGCTCCCTGCTTGATTTTACTGATTTCCTAGAATGTTACTTTAATATTTTTGCAGCTTGTGGTGCTCTTGTTTTCCTTCCAGCACAATTCATAAACAGAATTTAGTTTTTAGTCTGGTTAGTAATGTGCTCCAGATCCCTTTGATGTGCCGTAATTACAGTGTTCAAACCATTAGGTAATACCTGCTTTTTGAGATGGACTTAGTGTTTTTCTGTGAATCCCTGTAATTTGGATGGCGACGGGAAAGGAAGGCCACCATCTAGTGTTTTAGCGTTATTAGGAGAAAAGCATCAGATTGCAGATCCATTCCCTATTCTCCATCCATCCGGCAAGCCAGGCAGGCAGGCAGGCAGTGAGACATCATGATCAAGAGAACTTCTTGCTTTGCATCCTGAGGGCAAAATATGAAGTGGAGCCCCATTATATTGTTTCATTATATCAAAACATATCTAAAATTTAAACATTTTTGGATAGTATGAGGAAAATGTAGATCGGTCATTTCTGAATGGTATATACTACTTTTAATTTTGGCGATCAGTTACTCTGCTCAAATGAATATAGCTTCTGATCATTAATTTTGGGTAATTATGGTTCAAAGATCAAAGCACTGATTACCCTTTTAAAAATCTGGCATTGGAAGAGTGGCAATTAGAATAAAAATTGGAGGACAAAGAAGTGCAATTTGATTTTAGATTACCACTTTTTTTTTTTACATATGCTGATCTCAATATTAAAAAGAAACTTACTATATTATATTTCTATATTTGTCTTTGTAGTTGTTTGCAGTAAGTTGGTATCTTGTTTTTATTAGGAAGTAATTTCTGTGTATTATTTCTTTTCAGGAAGGTCTCAAATACTTGGCTAAGTACCGGATGGTTCACCATGTCCATTGCGTTAGAACTCTGCAATACCATTAATGTGTACGGGATGGTCCCTCCAGATTTCTGCAGGTAAATCTCCAATCTTGGCAACTCTTTATACAATTAATTCCCTATGTGTGTAGACCAGGCTTATGTAGGTTCAGAAAGAAGTAAAGGGAAATATTCACACCAGGGACACAACAATAATAGTATTAAATGTGGATTTGTCCATAGCATTAATAGTCTTTCTCAAACTTATTAACAAGGGGGAACCCTTAAAACAGCTTCTAGGTCTTCACAGAACTCTGCTATAATTACTACACAGACCATAGTATATTGGCATGATCAGCGAACAGAAGGTCACCCCTACAGATAGCTAAAAAGATCATTGGCCAATTACATTTCTCATTGTCCAAGAAACCCATAGCAATCTTTGGAGGAACCCTAGGGTTCCAGAGAACCATGGTTGAGCAACAGTGGCATAAATGGTTCACATACTGTAAATGTATTTCCAATAAAAACTCCATAACTTCCAAAATGTTCTCTCTTCCACTAAATAAATCATTGGTGTTCAATCATCAGTTAACAAAGTCCAACATATTTCCATAAATCTATCACATGCAATTCAATCACCATTGTGTTCCACAAATCCATTACCAGATGCACAAAGGTTAATTTGCACTCAGCCATGAGAAACCTTTACCTAAACACAGAGATATTTGACCACCTAATCAAAGTTGAGGTCAAGTAGCACCTTCTGGGTAAGAAATTATTCCTGGGTACACGTGAGGCTCTCTTCTGGCTTAGATGCTCAAATGCTTTTCCTGGCTTCACCGGCTTACAGCGTTTCTTTTCCGGTCTTCCTCTGTTCTGAAGAAATGTTTTATTTGTCCTTTCTGAAGCTTATTTCCTAGCACATGATGGCTGGCTATATTTGCATATATTTCCAGGCATTTTCATTCCTTTGTCCCTTCTGCAAAGGACTTACTTTTACTTACTTTTCAGGTCTGTGTTTGTTATATAGGAGGATAGGGAATGTGAGAAGGTTTACATTGCAAATGTGTCTCTGCTGTGAGATGGTGACTTCTTCCAATAACATTTCCACAGCATCTGTGCAATTTAGTCAAGATTATGCTGCACATATGGGTGAGCCCTTCTTGTTTTATTGAAAAAAAACATCAATAATAAAAAAAAATATTAAAAAATGTTTTGGCTAGAGCTCTACATTAAGCCTGAATGTTAAGCAATTTAAAAGTATTGATATATGTAATAAATATACTAAATTATATACTCCAGTAATGCCATGCCTGTAATGTAAACATAGTATGTTGTGATGGGAAATGCACACTTTTACAACGGCACTGTAGGCAAGGGTAAATCCTCCAATGGAACACATATTTTAAAGTGGAACTATACCTATAATAAAAAAAATCAGACCTTAACTTTACTATTACTCGCAGAGCTCTCTATCCCTCTGGAGTTTTCCTCGATTCGGTCTTACATTTTCCTGGAATCGTCCTTTGTCCCGGCACAGAGGAAATGCTGGGCACCGCCATCTTCTTCCTTCTGCTTTCTTCTTGTAGCAACATCACTGGATCTCGCACTGCCCAGGCACGAGATTGGGTGACATAGCCTGCTGTAAATTTGGAGAAAAATGTGCCAATCTAACTGCACATGCGTGAGATCTACCATTTTTTTCCATTGCTGGAAAAAGACCATCGTATGCATGCCCGATCTCTGAGCAGCCCGATGTCTCCTGAGATACATGACGTATGTATCCCTTGAGGCTTTGCACTCCCATTCAATCTTCTGTCTTTGTGGAGGTTATCTACTATTTCATATTAAGTAAAAAGTTTGGTGTTGGGTTCGCTTTATTAAAGGGGATTCCTCTCACTTTGGAGATATTTCTTACCTCCTGCTGTGTCTCAAAGACAGGAAGCAAATGGGATGCAATGGGACATAGTAGAATAAAATAAAAAACCCTGATAGAGGTTATGCCTTTCCCTATATTTTTAAAAACTTTAAAAATAGCTTTAGAATTTCTTTAGGGCTCATTGTTAATCTAAGGTTTGCCATTCCCAACCTCACCACTCCAATGGCTACTACCCTGAGCTGCCCTTCCTCTGCCCCGAAGGCCCCTTTTAAAATTGCGTTAGAAAATTGCACAATTGGCTGCTCCCAGGCACATACCAAACTACTGTTCTACACCCAGGAGTGGCAAACCGCACTGCAGCTTGTGGTGTATTTGCACCCATTGTCCTTGCATTTTCTGTGCTGTTCTTCCTTTTTTGGAGGAAAAGCAAATTGTCACTTTTTGGAACTGCACTGAGCTCCACCACAACTGTGGCCTCAATCCCATGTAAAAACGATTTTCTAACTGCTCCTATTCAGTTGTAGGAGTCCAATGAGAGTAGTTGTGAGCGTGGTCGAGATTTTGGTAAAATATTGTGGTCAGCTGCAAGTCTGAAGGTACCCTAAGTATCCCCAACCCCATAAGCTTTAAGAACATGAACTCCAACAGTAAACTTAATTCCAGCTTTCAGCTGACATGTTACAACATAAAAATTCACGTAGTTACACTAAATAAACTGGAAAATGTTTTAATTACTCTTGATAGAATACATAAACTGAATCATGCCTTTATGTATTTTCCTGGAGCTCTTTGAAAATAAGTTCAGAGAACTCCAAAGAGACCGTCACCTTAAAATGACATTTATCAAATGGCTCGATCAATAAATTTCTTATTACATTTCCCAGAAAGTCATTACAGCCGCATCTAAATACATACCGCCCTCTTCTATATAACATGCACTGCAACCTATGGAACACAGGCTGTGTAATCATTGTCCCCCTCGCACCATGCCATTGTGAGCTTTGTATTAATCCTTATTTAGAATAATGCCCGGCCAGGATTAGAACACTTTAATGGTTGTCAAGCATAAGTATTAATTAGGAGAGGAGCGGCTGAGCATAATCGCTGCCATGGAACTAAATGGACATCTTATCTTCTCATACAAAGGACGTCTCAAAGGTATGAGGAAGAATGTTATAGAGTCAATGAACCGGGCGATGACCAACAGAGATGAGAATTAAATAGATCCAAAGATATATTACGTGGCCATCTACAGAACATCTTTATCGGGTGGATAGAGTGTTACTGAACCTTTGCCTGGAATAAAATTTCACATAATTCTGACTCCAAATGGGTTTATTTAACCCCCTCGTGGTCAGTGGTGCCCTTGTGTTTTAGTTAGCTATCGTTTGCTGGCTACCAGGAATGTGAGTGCTGGTCAACTTGATTATTTAGTATATAGTTTCTCATATTTAAGCCATCACTAAAATGTCATATAATACTCAATTCTTTATTCTGCAGCTTTTATTACAATAATACCTAGTGATTGCTTTGTGAAGGTTCGTGTTCAAGCACTAAATCTATGTACACACACCATATGATCAGTTGTGCTCATCTTGGGTGAAAATCTGACATGTACACCAGTCTCCAATGTTGTTTATCAGTCCACTATTAATCAGGGGAAAGAACATCAAGGAGCTGAATGTGCGTTCCCCCCTCTCCATAAAACAAAATAACAATATGTGTATGGTGCTGGTTCATTCATTTGTCACTGGAAACAATCAGGAAAGACAGTTTTCAGTGACAATCATCCAACGTCCATTGGACGTCTGTACAGGGTCCTTATCCTCATCTCCTAATTGTGCTCTTTCAATGGAAACATTACATAGGTATGGTCCACTATGGCCTCCATTATAAAACCCACCCTGCTAAATGCCATGCAGAGTGAATGTAAACATAAAGTAGCTGCAAAAAATGTTGCAGGAGGCCAGCAGCACTGGCACACAACAAAAGATGATAAACAAAATGAAAACAAGTATTCTTAGTAACAATAAAAATGGCAATTCATTTGCATGGTGTTTTGGAAAAAAGATATAATTCATCATTTATTACTTTGTTTTTTGGAACATAAAGCATGGAAATGCACCACTGTGGATTGTGGTGAGCTGCAATGAAGGTGAGTTACCTTAGTTCAGTGTTCCTCAACCAGGGTTCCTCTAGAGGTTTCTGGCGGTTCCTTGAGCAATGAACATTGCTATCTGTAAGGGTGACATTCTTTCCAATGGCCAGCAGTTTAAGGGGCATTCTTCCCACCGACCACCAAACTAATGCACTGTTAGCTGTGGATATAATAATTATAGAACAGGGTTCCCTGAAGACCTGAAAGCTATCAAGGAGTTTCTCCACGGTAAAAAGATTGAGAAACACTACCTTGGTGTGCAAACTTGTTATACGCGTTCTTATCAAACTGTACAGCGATTGCCTTATCTGCCTATTCACTCCAAAGATGGAAGTCAACGATGTTTAATGACCTTTAATGGCTCCCCTACTGTGCTAACAAGTTTACATATCCCTGGTTGAATGTGTATTCTTTTTAAAAATACATAACCAGGCCAAGTTTTTTTTAATGTGATAGAAATTAAATGAATAGGTATTTTAGGAAAAATAATTAAATATTTCTATTCGAAATGTGCATGCCCTTAGTTCCTAATATTCTGTATTGACCCTTTTTAGAATCAATTACTTTGTGCTAAATTTAGTATTAGTTGTAAATGAAGACTTTTATTTTCATATAAAGCTGCCCATTCTTCTGTGCATTCTCAGTAATGTTGAGATCAGGAAATTGTGATGGCCATTCTGGAACCTTTTTCTGCAGCAGCCAAGTGAAAGGTTGACCATTGAAGCCCCATGCAGGCTTCTTGCCTTATTATTAAAAAAATTCTCCAATATTTTCTGATAGTATTTTGCTTTCATTTTACCTTCAATTTGTCTTAATGCCCCCTTCTGCTGCAGCTTAAAGTCGCTTACAACAAGTGTTTCAAATTAGGGATTGTTGACTCCTCTATAAACATACAGTAGCTTTCACTTATTTTGATTTGTTTCTTATTGGTCTCACTGATGACATATTGATATACAAAGAATTGCTAACAATTACATTTTGCCGGGGATATGTGAATTTATGAGCAATGTTTTCGGCTACACTGGTTAAGACATTACAAGATTACGAGGAGACTAGCATAACATTTTCCCAACTGTTTTGACATGTAGGAATTATTTTCAGGTATTGCCTTAAACATTTTCTGACTTTGAGCTTGTAGTTAACACTATGAATTCATTACGAGTGAAGAAATACATATGTCTTGAGTTCATCTTCTGATTTGAATTCCATTCTCGGCTCTATCCATGTGGATAGACTCTAGGTCTGTCTTAATATTCTGCTATATGCCTGACTGGCTATATATTCATCACTAGCTCCCAATATTGATTCAGGATGTAAATTTTTAGGTTCCGGATTATGATTGCAGCTCAATATTATTATACAGTTCGTCAGCTCAACTTTTGAAGGCGTGTGTATCAATATATCTTATATCCCCAAGGAAATTAAATTGCTATGTAGATTTTTTTTCTTTTAGATATAGAGAGGATATTCTTTATCTCTGACTATTCCTTCCTGTTGAATCTGATTCATCAGCAAAAGGAAAGACAATGCAAGCTAGAGACTGAAAATTAATTATTGAGATTCTAGAAGTAATTAAAAAGTCATGGAGACATAATTTATATATTTTGTTTTCAAGTTAAAATGACTGGTTAAATTTTTTTAGCATTTAAAGATATATATAGGTTTGTGCACCCAATAAAAAAAAAATAAATATCTGTGGATTATAAAGAGAGGGAAGTGACAGAAGAAGGCTTTTAAATTACACACTCTTGTGAACTATTAAAAAATGATTACTTTATTGAATTGCAAAATACATAAAAGTTTATAAAAACAGGTGCTTTTATAGAGTATTGATCAGTGTTACAAGGTAACCATTGAGCTTAGATTGCTATTCATTTACTTGTAAGTGTAGGTAAGAAACAAAGGTCTCCCTTCCCGACACGTTTCGCCTAAAAAGGCTTCCTCTGGGGATTTGGAGAACAGAATAGCAAAAGTTCAAATTAATGTCTCAGTGTATTCAAATCATTAAAAGCAGAAAGTGTTTGGCTGCACTGCGTTGCACTATTGAAGTGGTTTGGTTCAGGGACAGGAATATTATAGATACAATGTGGTATAGAACAGGGACAGCCTGACAGCAGTCAACCAGCAGAAAGGTTGACTGCTGTGCTGGTTGACTGCTGTCAGGCTGTCCCTGTTCTATACCACATTGTATCCATATTATTCCTGTCCTTAAACTAATCCACTTTAAGAGTATCAAGGAAAACATTATTCCTCCGAACGCAGTGCAGCCAATCTACAAAACCTAAAGCTGCGTACACACTTCCAATTTTTATCGTTGGAAATGAACAACGAACGAACGACGAACGATCGATTGGGCAAAAATCGTTTGTAAAAAAAGTAACCAACGACGCCGACGAACGAGGATAGTCGTTGGAAATGAACGACCGGACCGGCGGATCAGATTGGACGACGATCGTTGACCATCTATCGTGTGTACGGTTGTTCATTGATCGTCCATGGTCTGAGCATGCGCGGTGAACGAACGTTCGCTCACTTCCTGTGGTGCACGTCACTTCCTGTATCGTTCAAACGATCGCATCTATCGTGTGTACAATATCTGCGAACGATCGTGTCGTTATCTGTATGTACAGGATCGGTGCTATACGATCGTTCGCAGATATCGTGCAGGATCGTTCGTCGTTCGTTTACCAACGATAATAATTGGAAGTGTGTACGTAGCTTAACACTATCAGCTTTTAATTATTTGAATACACTGAGACATCAATTTGAACTCTTGCTATTCTGTTCTCCAAATCCCCTGAGGAAGCCTTTTTAGGCGAAACGCGTTGGGAGGGAGCCCTATGTTTCCTACCTACACTTAAAAGTATATGAATAGCAATCTAAGCTCAATGGTTACCTTGTAACACTGATCAGTAACTGTAATAGCACCTGTATACAATTTGGTGTTGTTTTTATAAACTTTTATGTATTTTGTAATTCAATAAATTAATCATTTTTAATAGTTCACAAGAGAGTATTATTTAAAAGTCTTCTTCTGTCTCTTCCCTCTCTTTATGATCTATTTAAATACATAGGTTGGGCACACACCGGATATACTGAGTTTTTGATTTGAAGTCTCTCTCCATAGAATTTCCCTATATATCCTGTATCATAAATATCTGTATGTAATTTGGTATGTATTTGAAAGGGCTGTTAATGCACTGCAATGCAGGTTTAATGCAGAGCACCACAACCTCTGTTCATAACTGTGTGATATTCTAAATCAGACTCTCTCAACCTTTTTACCATGGGGGAAACCTTGAAATACATTCAGGTCTTCAGGGAACCCCTTCTATAATAACTATATCCACAGCTCACAGGACATTAGTGAGTTGGCCAGCGGGATGAATGTTTCTTACATTGCTGGTGATTGGAAAGAATGACATCCTTACAGATAGCCAAAGAGTGTCACTTAATCTGAACTTGGAGGCACAAATTGTTCATTGCTCAATGAACCTCTACCAACCTCTGGAGGACTCCATGGAACCTTGGTTGAGAAACGCTGTTCTAAGCTGTATGTTTGTTTTGGCGTGTGTGCATTGCCATTTAATATGAATGGTATCATTTCACAACAGAGATGCAACACATTTGCACCCCTAAAAATAATTAATGTAGAACCTGAAATGTAGAATCAGTGCCCCAAAAGTCAAGGGGACAAGAGAATAGTCACTAGTATTGCCTAGGGTCTCCCCTGAAGCTCTTCTTTCCCAGATTCTGATTTACCATGCCTTTTTATACAGTGTCTTTGTTCGGAGGCACCCATCTTGGTAGAGGAGCAGGGGTTTACTTCTTCATGTCACAGATGCCTGCCTGGTGATTGGTGACCTGATGGTGGAGGAGTATGGAAAATATAGCACGAAATAGAACAGATGGCTTCTTGCACTGCAGGTCCCCAAATGGGATATAGGCTCATGATTTAATTTTTCAATGGAGTTACCATCAACAAATAAAAGAAAATCTAAACAAAGTTAGTTCAAACTAGAGAAGTCAGGGGGGCTAACCCCAAGCCTAAGAGGATAAACAAGCAAGCAGTGCCATCTTTTATAAAAGGGGAAATATGAATGTGAATCTTTATATATATTTCCGCAATGCTTCCCCTCAGTAGTCACATATATTTTTTGAACAGCATCAAGGTTCAGTAAAAACTTCAAGGTCTTTGAATCGTCTGCTCCATTTATTGAACCTTTATGCCGCGTAGGGAAAAGTTCTATATGTTATCTTTATTGTTCTGGAAGAAAAAACCTTTTCAACAAATTTTACACTCATTCAATCTGCTCACCAATGAAAAGTTTCTCAGGATAAAAAAGAGACAATAAAAAGGTTATTCTTTTTAGATTGAATCCAAGATTTGACTTAGACAAGCTATTTTTCTGAGTATGTTAATTCATATGCGGCATATTCTCAGACAATGGCAGGCAACATAAACACAGAGGGAGCAGAATTACAACTAGATCATTGTTTTGAATAATTTTAGCCTGGAAATTTCATGAAAGATCCGTTAAACTTTTAACAGACCTAGAAATTTACACTTACCTGATGTGACCCCGACCTACCTAACAACACATGATCATAATCAAATTCTAATACACTCTATACATAGGATATTACAATCCCAACATGACCAACCACTGGACACAATTATAATAACTTTTTATTACACTCCAGACATAGAATACTACACCTCCTACATGACCAAACACTGGACATTAATATAATACCTTTTTATTACACTCTAGATCGGGGTGGGCAAACTTTTTTAGTCAGGGGCCACAATCTGAGCCTGCGATGGGAGAGTTGGCAGGTTGTGTGCAGTAACAGCCCACCCACTCTCCCATCGCAGGCTCAGATCCGGAGGACTTGTTCCACGGGGGACGTGTTGACCCTGCTCGGGGTGGCACCGGCCAGAGCAGTGGACCACCCAAAGGGCCAAAGAAACATCCCCATTGGGCCGTATACGGCCCGCAGGCCGTAGTTTGCTCATGCCTGCTCTAGATATAGACATATAACTCTTACATGACCAACCACTGGACACAAATATAATAACATTTTATTACACTCCAGACAAAGAATACTAAACATCCTACATGACTAAACACTGGACATGAATATTATAACATTTTATTACACTTTAGATATAGAATACCATACCTCCTACAGGACCAACCACTGGACACAAATAAAACAACATTATATCAATATTAACCAACCACTGGAAGCAACCAAGATGCTATAAATTGAAAACTATACACACATAGATCATTACACCTTCCAACATGACCCAACCACCAGATGTGATTTTTGTATTAGGTTTTAAAGATCTGCGGACAAACCCAAATATAACCACTGGACTTGATTACAAAAGCCAGCCTTTCCCAACCTTTTCTACCCCTGTGAAACTCCTGCTAAAACCATAGAAGGTCCATAGAAAAAAAATACACTCAACATTGGTAGTTGGTGAAAAACATGTGCTCTTTACAGTTAGCTAAAAAAAAGCTTTAGTATGACACTACTGAATCTGCCAAGTGGCACTCCAACAAAATAAAAATACAAGATGAAAGGGAGGTGATAGGGAGCTATAAGCATGCTGTATTGAAAAAATTGCCAAGATTTTAGTGAAATTTGGAAACTAATTTCTCTGCAATGCTTGTGGATACAGAAGTGAATGGAGCTTTGTTTTTATGGTGCTTTTACTACACACCTAAATAATGAAAGTAATTTATCTTATTGTAAAGAATCTTATTGTAAACTCTACTCTACTTGTGACTAAAGGAAGCTGTAAATTCTTGCAGTTAGGGATGTCCAATGACAAATCTTTGAATCCGTGTTTGTTTTCATAAATTAAAATCTAAAAGGTAAATAAATTAATGTGAATGGAGCTACAGCAAGGTCTATATTTTTGCTTGATTAATTATCATGCGTATATGTGAAAGGCCATCCACGAGCAGGACATTTTGAAAATGCAAAGAGCATGCCTTCTATTTTATGCTGACATAAACTAATCCTGTAACCACAACATTAATTTTCCCAACATAAATTAATGCAGCACAAAAATAAGAATTTATTTTGTAGTCACATGAGCTAATCCATTAAACATGGAGAAAAAAATAGGCTTGGTGCAAAGCATTCAGTCACATCTCATCTTTCATTCTGCTGGAAGAAATGAAAAAAAATATATGTTGGAGTCCTCCCAAGTGATATTTGGGTAAGATGGTACTAACACTTCACATCTCCAATGGACTCCTGGGTAAAATCTTTGTACTTGAGTTTCTAGCTTTATACATGTAGCACAGACCTTACAAGGTGGTAAAGTAGAACAATGGAATTCTAGCCGGGACATCTGGCCACAGAAGTTTTCATAAAAAAAAAAAAAAAAAAAAAAAAGATTATGTTTGAAACAATGGAAAAGGGTTAAGTCCCCTACAGGCATCAGACTATTGTTTTATGGTGCTCCCTGTGACAGATGAATGAACAAGCACTGTACACACATTACTGTTCTGTTCTATGCAAAGCAATGCATAAGCAATCATCATCCCGCTGTGTTTACTCCTATAGATATACATGGCAGTTGTTCCCGAACTTTCATGCATGGCGGACTTATGAACGATATCAGGGGACCACTGTTCACATAGCTGGTAACAAGATGGCGAGGTTAAAATTTCATGTTTATGCTTAGTAGTCATGGTGGACAGAACATTCAACAAAAAGAGTCCATCTTAAAAGGAATGCAGGGACATTACAAACCTTAATTACCTATATTTAAAAAAAGAAAACCTAAGGAGACCCTATCACAAACATTCCCATCATAAACAGTTTTAGAAATGAGACATATGTTAGGCTGGGACATTGAACTCAGAGTTGACTTCCTAGAGCTAACTTTCATACAGATTCCATAAATGTCTACATCAGCCTTTCTCAACCTTGGGGGAACCTTTAAAAACTTTCGTATCTCAGGTTACCCCTATTATAATTACTATATACACTGCTAACAGCACATTAGAATGTAATCAGTTGCTTGCATTGTTGACCAGTGGAAGGAATGCCATCTTTACAAAAAGATCATTGGTGTCAGTTGGAGGAACCCTGGGGTTCAACGGTAGCTTGGTTAGGAAACATTGATCTACAATATGTTACATTCCTATAATGGTTACATAAAAATGTAAAATATGAATCAGACACTACAACTATTTTACAAGGTCTAGGAAGACACAGTAGACCTCTTAGGAGTTGAGTATCCTTCTACGTCTTGTCCTTTAAAAGAAACCCAGGATATTTGGCATTATGGGTGTGTTTGCTAGGCACTCTAACACATCTACACACCCCTGAGACTTTTGATTTAGTCGGAAGAAACTCAAAATCCTTCCTCAGATTTCAGGTAAAAGTGCATATTATAATTGAGAGCACTTGTTTTACCAACACAACTGTGGACTAGTAAGAGTCACTGTATGAGGGCCAATGACACTAGGTGGACTCTTAATTTATTTCTCACTTCTTTAACCTTTTTAATAAACTAATGTTTATAACACTTTTTCTGTAAATATTCCATGCATTGCTTTTTTATCTGCCCCAATGATGACTACACTCAACCTGTTGATTCATAAATTGCAGTCCAGCCATGTGTATGTAACATGTTTGCTAATGCAAAAATGAATTCTGCATGTAATGATTTTCTTTTAAATTAAAGGTGATCCCATTCAAAGGTGATACTTTAATTTTGGGTGCAGCCAGATGGATGGGGTCAAACTCTGGATTTATATGAACCATGTATGTTTTAGCAGTGAGTTTTCATGTCTTAATACCAGCACAATTCCTTTATTTATGTCCACCAGGGAGTTTTGGTTGTTACACCTATATCTCCTCCTGTAACACTCCCCATAATATAAAACATAAAAAAAATCCATCAAGTTGATTGGGAACAACCCTTAATGGTTACAGTAGGTGTGTAGAAATGAGAATTGGAGATCACTGATAAAGACCTTAAGAAATAAAAAAAAAAAAAACTGTCACAAATTCTCCAGCAGCTACTGAATTCTGTAATTTGCTGGAAGGACACTAACATTTCCTAAAATACCTGCAAATCTTCCATGATCAATGAATGCCTTTATTTTTGAGTATGTTCAAAATAACACATTGTTCTTGTCCACAGGTCTCCAAACCACACAACAGTACCTTACCATTATTATGAACCAATGGGGCCAGACGAATGTACAATGTACATCTCTCACGAGCGTGGAAGAAAAGGAAGTCACCACCGCTTCATCACAGAGAAAAAAGTTTTTGCCAACTGGGCACGGACCTTTAATATCAACTTTTTTCAACCAGACTGGAAACCGGAGGCACACACTGGAAAACACTCACTTGTTAAACCAATGTTCTGAAGAGAAGAAGACTGAAACGCAAGGCAGAAGTCATTTTGCCACCAGTAATATATGCCATCAAGAGCATAGCCTTTTAATACGCTAGGACATAGGGGTGACCTAGGTTATTAGATAATTAGTATCCTATACACTGGGGTATCTATTCAATGTCTTCTATAGCTCTATACAGGTTTTGACTACATCTTAAAAGAAGTTCCCCAAGAAACTTTTTACTCACGGAGTTGGGGCTGTTCTGTTATGTTCTGTACAGTTCTTCCACCATTACTTTTTAGCAGGAAATATAAAAGCTGGTGAATCTGAGCCCTTTTCTAGAATTATCTGCACAGTTCACTTGTAACATAAAACCCAATAAATTACCCTCCTCAGATCCTATAATCTAATATACCTGGAACCCCCTCCCACTTAGATGCTTGCATATCTCTCAATTACAGTGGTGGCCCACTTCAGTGTTGACTCTTCATGGGCTAAAATCCTAAGTGCTGGCCTCACCTGTGCAGTGACTTCAACGGGGCTATTCTTCGATAATAGAGATGCCATAGGTAAGACTAAATTTAAGGATTAGGCAGGGCAGGCACCCAGAAAGATTTTAGGTCAAGGATGGTGAACACCAGAAGAGGTCATAATTGTCATCAATAGTTAAGTATACAACTAGACTAAATTTTGTTGAAGACGTTTCGCAACCTATCCAAGCGCCTTCTTCAGTGTACAAATGCTACTGGGTTTAGTTTGAAGTGAACATGTCCTTTATCCCCTTTCCATCCACTATCTGTTTACGAACAATCTACAGTGCAATGCCCAGTGTGCTAGTGATAGGGTAATAAAGCTCGTCCTTTGAAAGGCAGCAGAGGCCACTTTGTGGTGCTGCTCTCCTTTTACAACCTTTACAGCTAAGAGGTGATTTCTGATAAGGGCTCAGAGTTCACAAATCAATCAAATCTCAGAGCTGAGGGTTAATTTTCTGAACACAGAACCACACACAGGATTCTCAAAAACCCATAATGACCAAATGACTAATTTAGAATCCAGTGAAAATGGAACAAGGAACAGAGCTCTCAGTTAAAATAAATGAACACTGGATATTACTCTACAGACTTACAGCTGCCACACTGGCTTGAGGATTTTTATAAAGAAAAAAAATGATTTCTATCTTCTAGCACTTTCATGGAAATGCACAGTTGTCCTCTTTCAGTTTATGGAGAGTGTTAATTGGATGTATGTATTGTTCGGATAACAAAATTCTTTTTCATAATATATTTTGGCTAGTGACTGATTTTACTGTAAATAAATAGTGTAAAGTTTCTCAAAACTTGGCATGTCAACTTTTAGAAGTTTTATATCAGCTGTTGATTAAACTGTATTTGTAAAAGTTTTCATAGTTCAAATGACCAATTTGGCTACACTGGTAACCCAGCAGAGGGAAGACAATCTGTGTTAAAATACTGAAAAGAGACTTTTGGTTGTTCCTGCCCATTTTGGTGTTCTAGTCCTTGCGGCTTTGTGTTTTATCCCCACACTGAACAGTGCATGCATATAAAGCCAACAGCCAGGGACAACGTACATCATCATCATTATCATTGATGGCCAAAGAAGATTACTGTGGATTCAGAAGTCTGACATGGAGCTGGTGGCTTTAATGGAGGCTTTGTGGGAAGCAGTGGTGAAAGGTTACCTGTCTTCTGATGCATTGCACCAACAGGTAAGTCCATCGGCAAGCTCACCCACTCCAATAAGTTCACATTGTTCTGTGCTGATCTGGCACAAGGATTTATATAACACGGTCATCTCTGTGAAGGATATTGATGGAAGAGGCCCAGGAAGAAAGAATAGTGAAGGCATTGTCAGGGGCACAAATCTAAGACCTACATTTCTAGGTATGTGTTACTGTTCAAAGCATTTCCTCTTCCAGGTATTGTTCATAGTTCAAATGGCCAATTGGCTATATTGATTACCCAATGGAGGCTTTGTGGGATCCAGAAGTTTGTGGATCCACTGCAAAGCAGACTAAACCCATGATACTCGTCTATCTGCGTTCCATTGCAGGGCACCACTATCTGCCTACTTCTTTCCTTCATGGAGATCTTTGGCCATCTTGATTGGCTGTACCATGATGACGTAACACCAGTTCATTCCCAGCACACAGAAGGGAAGCAATGACTGCCGGACATATACACAGCTCAGCAAAGTCTGAGACCAGGCAGATATGAACAAGTGATACTAAAAGGGACAATGCCTGTCCCTTTCTGCAATAACCACTTGCCTGAACCAAAGTACAAAGTGGGACTTCAGTTCCATTTTCAGTGAATTAATGCCAAGTACTGCAAAAGACTTACATTTATAGGTTTGTAGCACTGTTCCAAGCATTTCCCCTTCCAGGTACTTGTTATTTATCACACTACTGCCCCTGACAATGTTTGCATTATTCTTTCTCCATGGGTCTTTGACATCAATTTCCTTCAAAGAAATATCAACTCAGAGATGGCAATGTAAATCCCCATGCCAGAGCAGTAGCCTTTCTTTCTTAGCATGTCTCAGATAAATCAACACAGAACAATGTAATAACATTGGGTGTCCTATCAGGGAAGGTGACCACAAGTGGATCTTGGTGTGGTGAGTCTGTAGGCCCCAGCATATTATTTTTAGGTAAGTTTTTCAACCAAAAGTATACTTATATTATATATATATTGTAACATGCCGGGTAACTATTCTGTATGTACTACTTTTTTTAATTAGAAAGGAATAATGGGTGAAAAATGTCTTCTGTGCAGAACATCAATGCTCCTTAGTAGTGTTGGTCGATTATCTCACTATTCGATTGCGAAGATCCCCGGCACTGGAAGCTAAATATGGACAAGTCTCCCCATTCATTCACCTCTAGTGCTCTGTGATTGGCTGGGGAAAGGAAAATCTTTATGACGCTTGAGCTGTCATCAGGGTTTACCTTTCCTCAGCCAATCACAGAGCACTAGAGGTGATGAATGGGGAGACTTGTCGTCATTTGATCTCTAGTGCCCGGGGATCCCACACTGACAGAAGGATTCATCCTGTCATTGTGGGATAACCTGTAAAAAAATAAAAATGAATTACACAAATCACACACATTCAAAAAGTTACTTTAACATTAATTTTTTTAACACATTTTTTTACACACAAATTTGCGCCATCGAATCCCGTGTTTTTTGGGTCGGATCTATACGAATTCAAACAGCCATATTCAGACAACCCGAATTCGAACAGCAACACTACTCCTTAGGTGGGGCCTTGATTTATAGTATTAGTTTACGATAGTAAAAATCCCATTCCATGGGATCAATACACCATCTAAAATCCATTTAGAAAGACAACAAGTGTCAGGAAGCCTTGTAACCTTCAAACAAATGCATTGATTTGTCAACTTTCTTCACCTGACAGGTTCTCTTTAACCAAAGGCCCATAAGTAAGAATGACAGACAATTCTGTGCTGCAGGTGACAGTTTCCTAAAATTAAATGTCTGTGTGTGGGTGAGAATTTATAAAGCAGTATCAGATTCTGCCCTTGAGCCCTGTCCTTGTTCCTGTCTGCTCTCTGCTTAATAAGCAGCTCCATTCACCTGCTATGTTCTACAAAGTGCACAGTTTGCACTGGAAACTATCACAATTCCACATATAACTTAATAAGCAAAGAAAAATAAAAAAGGAAAAGAAAGAAACGAGTCGGGAAAATGCTGGGTGAGGCAAAATAAGCCGGACATTGTGGTTTGATGCACAGCAAATAAATCAAATGAGGTTTTTCACGGGCCGCTAAGTCTTGCTTTAAATCCTAATTGCTCACCAGTTCCCAGATACATAATTACCCACGCTTCTGGATTGATCAGAAATGCTGTACTTAGCACGATAAATCAATACTTCTATTTTTGTTTCTGCTGAACAAGCTCTCAATCTAGCCAACCAGGAGTTTGGAAACATTTAGAAAATATAAAATAGATCTCAACAATTTGAAGTAGATCTACAAGGAAATTAGGATTTTCTGCTTTATAGTGCATGCTGTTGCCCTTCAACGCCTTCATGGCAGAAAAAGCCACAACATGACTTGAACGGAGAGACTAATTCTTCTAAATTCCACAGTATAGGGTCACAGAGGAATGCGACCACAGAAATATCTGAACTAAATGCATTCTACCTTGAAAAGAGGTGATTAAAGCAGGAATAAACCTTGATATACTCACCCAGCATTCTCCACAGAATTCTTTTCATAAACTGGGTGGGAAGAAGCTGAAGGTGGATGCTGTCCCCTGTATTACTTTTCAGTAACTGCCTAAAAACAGCCGAGTGGTTACTGGAAAGTGCCGGGTGGTACACCCAGCTAAAAGAGGCTGGGGAGAACACCGCTCACCTCTACATGTTCCATCAAAGAGCGCCATCATTTTTTTCCTTCTTCTCTTCCTAAATGCAATCTTCCACCATCTTGATTGTTTTGGCTGGAATGTCAGAACATTTAGTGAAGGGATGAGTTTATTCAGTCCCAGCAAATGCAGGGGAAGCCAGGATTTGAAAGTTCTATGGAATGACTAGGCAAGAAAAAATGCTTTAATGCAGTAGGGACATTGCCTGTCCCTTTCTGTAATAATGTCCTGTCTGATCCAATATTTGTAAAAGTGGAATTTTAGTTTCACTTAAAAAGGAAATTTGATATACGATCCCCTTGTACAAATAAATAGCTCATAATAAATGTTGTACTAACATAATGCCTTGGGGAAAAAAAGTTTAAACTGAAAATGAGAAAGTGGGTTCTTTACAGTAGGAACTACTGAAACGTGGAATAGGCTTTTACAAAAGAGTTGACTGTGTTTCTAAATTCACAAAGTATACTGGCTATTAATCATTATAAGAAATAACATTGTAAATTGTTCATCAAAACGATACATAAAATAGTATTGGGGATCAGTAAGGTTTGTTTCCTGGTAGAACCACGCCTTTTATGTTGTTGTTTTTTTTTTTAATTACTAGATCATCTGTGGCTTTTAATATGCAAGGTGTTTATTGTATTTTTGTCAACTCTTTGGACATATGTCTTTTTTCAGCCTGGCTTATTATACAACATCCCTGCTGAAACAGGAGGATTACCCAGTCTCATTTTTTTTCTATTATTTCTGCAAGGTTTCACATGAGTAAATTCCTGGGCATCATCAGCTAGTGTGATATCCCAGAGAATTCCTCTAGTTTAAGTAAAGCGCAGAATGAATCATCAAATGATTAAAGCTATTCAGCAAATACTAAAGTTTTGTTAAATTGTAAAATTGTTAAAGAGAACATCCAGAAGCACATACGGCTCCATAATGGGTCAGTGAGAAGCAATGAAAGCCTACTACCTAAAGCCTGTGTAATGTAACTTCTTTCCCTAAATCAACAAGAAATTATAAAATTGCACACGTCACATAATCACTGCCTGAGTCCGTCATGTTCATCTCAGATATGGTATGTGTACCACACAATGGATCAATAAATGGCGATTAGGAACAATCATGATGCAAGGACCAGGGAGGAGAGCTTGCACACTTATCCTCTTCCCTCTCCAAAGAACAGAACAGCCGCTGTGTGTACATCGCTCGTTCATTCATCCGTCACTGGAAGTGATCTTGATTGGGTTTCCAGGAATGAAAATCTATTGTTTGTATGCAGCATAAATCTTGTTGGAGGCTGTGAGAAACCTTGGCATTTTTTTTTACACCAGAATCTCTATGTAACATAGCATGGAAACTACAGTGTGTACCCCAGAATGACTAGTAGGTATTAGTTCAGAAGGACATCATAAAAAATATTAACACATATTCCACATAAGTCATATTTATGTTTTTATCTTGATAATTGTGAAACGAGGACCAAGAGTTTTCTCTACTCTCATCTATACCTCCACACCACGTGGCTTCACGTACTATTTATGCTCTCTAAACTTGGGTTAGGTATGGGGGCAGTTGATAATTTTGTCACTGTGGAGACCCTAATCGAGTGCCTGATTGAAAGATCATGAACTGGTGGTTATTCCCCTGGTAATTGCTGTTCTTTGGATGTTTGTTTTGAGGGATTTCTCTCATATAGATCTCACTTGGTGCTTGCCTTCAAATCCCTTCACAGGTCTTGTCCCACTTACCTTTCTGACATGCTAGAAAAATACACCCCCATCTTCGCTCCTCCAATGACCTACCAATGACTTCCTCACTCATAACCTCATCACACTCACAGCTCCAATACTTTTCTACTACTTTATACTACTACTTAATACTTTAGCTGCCTGACTCTCTGGAATGGTCTTCCTTGTCCTATTCAGCTTGCTCCTACTTTCTGCTCATTTAAAGGCACTCAAAACCCATCTTTTCAAATTTGCCTACTTGTCTTATTTGGTTTCTTAAAACCCTCACTACTTCCCACCACTCCATATCTCCCATCCTTTTGTGTAATACTTCCCCCATCTCCTAGATTGTAAGCTCTTCTGGGCAGGGTCCTCTCCTCCTCCTGTGTCACTGTATCTGTCAGTCATTTGCAATCCTTAGTTAATGTACAGCACTGCATAATATGTTGAAGCTAAATAAACCGTGTTAAATAATAATAATGTTACTACTTGAGTGATTGACCAACTAAATGTGAGGTTAAACATATTTTTCCCTCAAGTATAACAATATTGAACCCCTGAAGAAGCAAAGAAAAAAAGGTCATCAAAACGCTCTGGGTATTCCTATGGGACAATCTTTTCTTAGGAGGCAGATATGAAACTCTTGGTCCTTAAATTGATAAGATAGAAATAGAAATATGAGGAAAGTAAATATATAAAACCATCTACATGGAATATTTGGTAATGTTCTTATGATGTCCTGATTTTTTTTTTGGAGGTGATTACTCTCTCTAATATCAAGATGTGGTCCAGATTGGAATGTGGCAAAGTACTTATATTTTATATTTAAACAAAAACACATCGCATTTACAAATATCAAAATGTACACTGTAATAAACAAAATAGAACAACAATATCACAGGCAAGTATGAACAGTACTTTGAAATGTAGAGCACCCGAAACATCTCAGGAACCATTTTTCCATGTATACAGTAACAAGTAAAGAATGGGGGGAAAAGAAGAGGGGGGGGGGGATTTAGGGGAAAAGGGGGAGGTGGCACAAGTATAGTAAAAACAGAAACATTTATAATACATGACAAATTTTTAGAACATTCTTTGATATGAATGGAACTTTTAAGCATGAGACTACTGTGAGGAGAGGGCAACAAAATCAGGACTGGTACTGAACTGAATCCAGTAAAACCAAGTTTGAGTAAATTTTTCGGACGTTCCCGAGTCTGTGGACATCAGGTCTTCCATACGATAAATATTTGTAGCTCTCCCCAGCCATTGTCCAACCAATGGTGGTGTCTCCCTTTTCCAACATGAAGGAATGCAGGCTTTAGCCGCATTCAAGAAATGGCGTAGTAAAGAGAATTTATATTGTTTCCTTGTCATGTTAGAAACGTGCAACGAGAACAATTCCGGTGTACTACTTATACCTATTGACGTAAGGTCATAGGTAAGTTTTGCAACAGCTTCCCAAAAGGGTGCAAGCTTTGGACAATCCCAAACTATATGAAGTAGGAAACCTTGAGCTACCTTACATCTCCAACAAGTAGTGTCTACATGAGGATATATTTTTGCCAGCTTAACCGGCGTTCTGTACCATCTAGTGAGTAGCTTGAGTAATTGATTTCTTGATACTTATTGCTTACCGAAGCTTTATGGCCAAAGTGTAACATCATCTCCTGTTGCTTGTCTGTGAATTTGAAACCCAAGTCCTCCTCCAATCTAGTCACAAAAGCTAGAGTATCTCCATCCGTTGGCATGATGTCGTCGCTTTATGGACATAACAGAGAACCTTTAACACCTGTTTGAGAGTTAAACAGTGATTCTAATGGCAAAAGTGGGCAGGTAAACTGGGATGGAGAAGGGAAGGATCTGAGAAAGTATGTCAATTGAATACTGTGCCACACACTTAAAGCCGGCAGATCATGATCAGCTTGCAAATCCAGGAATGAACCCCACGCATCTCCCCTCTAAAAGTGTCTGGCTCTAAAGAACCCTTTGACCCGCCACATTCAAAAAATCGGATCTGAGTGGCCAGTAGGGAAATCATCATGACCCAACACGGGCGACAATGGGGATGGGAAAGCAGAAACCCCTTGTGTCTGAAAATATTTAGCAATTGCCTTTAAGCTGGGACCTATCAACCGGTGCTTGGTCATCTTTTTTTGAACCGCCGTGGGAGCCCAGGCTAAAGTATCTATTGGAATCAATGAGACTTCATTTTCTAAATGCACCCAAAGCTTGGAATGTTCGTTAGTACACCAATCTATTAATCTCGCTAGGTGTGTTGCTCTATGGTATAACACAGGATCAGGGAGTACTTATATTTTATAAAAGTTGGGACATGCGTCTTCTTTGTAAATGCTGCCATTATTTCGTCACTTCGGACGCTTTAAGCTCTGATGAACATTTTTGATATGTACAGTGGGAAGTGCACTTTTGGGTGTATGATTTACACCAGTAGCATTGTTTTGCCTCCCACCCTTTCTCTCTGCTGTGCCATTCACTAAGCAAGGGAGAAGTGAGGGAATGCAGGTAGAACACTAGAGTTGGTGTCTATCGCTGTTCCGGCTCCCATCGTACATATTAGAATTGCTCAGGGGTGCTTAGAGAGCTCCTGATGTAGTAAATAATGACATTAATTACTTGCTCCAGTAAAGGTTGAAACGACAAAAAACATTTTGGTGCCTGGAGTTGGACTTTGATAAATTAAAAAAATAGTCCATCTGTACACTTACAAATACATTTGTCACTAAATATGAAACAAATTCATCAATTTTTTTTTTAAACAAAGTTACCGCTCTTCTTATGTCTGAAAAAAAAAAAGTTTTGCTCCTCCAGCAACCAGACCTATTCCATTCCTAAACTGGTAAAATCTGACCACTTGCGAAAGGGCAACAGAACTTAAGTAGTTATTTCTGCAGACACAATGTCCATCGGCACTAGTGACATTTGCTTTTGTTTCCATAGGTGCATGGGCCTAAATATGAGCTTGTAGAATGTACAGAAGACAATAACACTTTTACTTGTAGGAAAAAATCTTTAATTCAACCATTCTGGCGTGAACACAATGTGTTGTAATTATTTTACACTGATACTGTGATATCACTTTGGACAAAATCATCATAATCCAGTCCCATGTGCACAGGAGAAGAAACTAAATTTAGCAGCTTTAACAATACACAACATGGTCAAAAGTTTGTGGGTACCTGACCATCACACTTATAATAAATAAAATATGAATTAGCCCCCCTTTTGCGGCTTTAACAGCTTTTTAGAGTGTTTGTGAGAATTACTGGAATATAACCAAAATGGAGTATGAGACAGGTAGCGATGTTTGCGGAGATCTGGCTTACAATCAGATTTCACATTTATCTCAAGGGTATTCAGTAGAGTTGAGGTCAGCTTTGTGCAGGTTGCATAAATCGTTCACACCAAACTGGTCAAATCATGCCTTTAGGGATCTGACTTTGCGGAGGGTCATGCGGGAACAGAAAAATGCCTTCCCAGAACGGTTACCACAAAGTGCTCAACTTTATGGCAACAGTCCCATTTTGAACTTTAGTGATTCAGGCAGGTGGTTATTGCAGAAAGGGGCAGGAGATGTCCCTTCTGCAATAACTGTACTAACCTACATGAGCCAGGGAAGCCAAGCAATCCCAGCTCCTGTTGCACATGCCAAGAATTAATGAACTCTCACGTGGCTGGGTGGGAGTTATGTCGTCTCGGCATGGCCAATCAAGATGTCTGAAGATCATTTATAGCAAGAAAAGAAGTAGTAAGTTGCTGACTCCCTTAACAGAACTGGGAATAGGTGAGTATTGTAGGTTTAATTTGGCTTTAATTTTTTTTTTTAAGGGATGAAGCCTAGCACTAACAGTTTCTTTCAATGGAAACGCCGGATAGGTCTATAGGTGTAATGGTTACATGTCCTGAACTTTTGAACATAAAGAGTAAATCCATAAAACCAGTACAAAATCCACTGCAACAGAAGAAAACATAAAACAGTCTACTAAACAGCCATAAGGAAGCAATGATGTACATTTCAGCAAAAATTCAAAAGCTGCAGCTGCACAATGACTGTGACAACCACCATGCACAGAAAGCAAAAAAAAAAAAGTCACAGCACCAGCAAATGTAGTAATTTTGTCAAATATTAATTGATATACAAATAACTGCTATCTGCTCTCATCTTCGTTAAGTAGCACCAAATTGTGTACTCGGCTACAAGAGATAAACTTTTGATTTTGGATAAAGTGGGAAAGGTTTGGATCACTATTTATGTCCCAGCTGGAAAAATTACCGTTTACAGGGTTCTTGTCAATGCCAGTTACATTTTCTTCAACAGAGCAACACATAGCAATAAAAACAATACATGAATTCAGCAGACAAAAAAAAATTCCCTCAACCTGTCTGGTTGACTTTCTATGTGGATGTGGCAAGGGGTCAACAGGAATGTCACATTTCCCTTTTTACCTGCCTATTTTCTACTATACATGCTGAAAGCAAAAACTAATAGCCAAATAGTATATTTTCAGGCACCGGCAAGCTTTTTTTCTCCTGCAGATTCAATAAAGAAAGAAAGAAAAAAAAAATACATGAAAATGCCTGAAAAAGCCTTGCAGTTGCTGCTTGTTACCACCTCCAGGTTACTAGTAGGCACTCGGGAGAAGTGTCACAGTTTTTCACTGTTGATGTGAATCAAGCTTACATTATTACAGTCGATTGATTACACTTCTACAAGTTATTATATTCATTATAAAACATGGAACAATAGGAAGCATTTTTTTAAGGGCACTGGACACTTGAGACATAATAAGAGGGGCCATTAAAAATTATAACAAAGTATAGGGGGCAGTTGAAAGGGGCTACAATTAAAGAGGTTACTGGACATGTATGGCACAAACAACTGAGAACACAAAATTTGGTATGTGTTGCCCACCTACTTTTTTACCTCCCCACTAAAAAAAATTCTGGGGAGAACACTGATCTTCTATGTAGTGGATAATACTGCACCATTCCCAGGACTGAGAAACCCTGGTCATTTAATCTGAGTGCTGAAGAGTTTGTGTTCATACTACTAGAATGCATAGAAGAGCTGAGCAATTGGAAGTCAATGCAAGCCTATAGCTGAGAACATAATGCATAAATGATGAAAGCAAAAAGTTACTTTTGTCGTTTTTTTTAAAACTTAATTCCTTTTAAAATAATTTACTTCCCGATAACGGTGTCATGGAATGGGGATAAGTTAAGTATAAAAAGTATTATACTTCCCTTTCCAGCATATGTCAAAATCTTGCTGTCTTGCTGTCTTAAAGAGGACCAGGCACCACTTTTGTCGAGACAAAACCATGCCGGGCACTGGAACTCCTCCAGCTTGCCACTACATCAGTATTGTTTCCAGTCATGATGTTGTGGATGGAGGAAACACAGTGGGAAATAAGGGAACCGCTATCCTAAAATCCCAGAATTGTTAGGTATTTTTTCCTGCAGTCACTTTAAAACCTACCTGACAAAACAATGCCATGGGTAACTTACTGTACAGGTAATCAGCCAGCATATAAATTTGTGAAAGATGTAAATGCCATTTTCTACAGGTGCAGTTCTTTGGTATTAAGGCACCTGTCCAGAACAAATATGAACATTTTAGGTGTAGCCAGAGGAACATTCGATAGCAGCCCCCACAGTTATATCCCCACAGGTTCCCTATAAATAGAAAATAATGACATGCCCAGGCAAAATTCTGCTAAACTGTTCCGCAGTACAAAGTGACCATTTGCTTGTTGAACAAAAAAAAACCTTCACTTTATTGCATAAACCAGAAAGCATTTACTGTAGTAAATCGTGTTGATTTTTGTCCAGACCCAGTCTATAAATACCCAGCTTTGTGAAATAATCAGCAGCAAATATACAGCAGGATTTGCAGCGACATCAGCGTAGAAGATTCCTGAGCTTCAGTAGTATTTGCAATGGTGTCACAGAGCTCAGAAAATATGCTTCATATGCTTCATGCCATATGTCTTAAAGAAAATGAGAAGAATCAAAGCCCACAGTCCAAGAATAAATCCTCCCGGAGGGTGCCATTCTCTTGCCTTCGGTTTCTGAAAGAGGAAAAGAAATATGATGGAAATGGATCAACAACAAATCATGACTGTATCCTACAGCAGAACAAGGCCACATTCGATACCTGCGCAGAGAGGTCAGCCGAGCCACCAATTAGAACATAAGGTCAGCTCTGTCTCTAGATGGCTCCTATAGCTGAGTGCCATCCAGATACTGAACTAACAGAATGGCAGATGTGGCCCTTCCAGGAGCAGGAAGCCACAACACCACTTCAGGACAGGCAGAAGTCCGAACACAAGTTATACTTTTCTGTAGATTACTCTTAAGGGTTCCACAATCTTTACATAGTACAAATAACAGAATTTTTTTTAAATATAAACAAAGACAGAATAAGCTGGGGTTCATAGGCTAATTTTAACATGAATTTAACACAAATATAACAAACAAAGAAAAGATAAGCCAATTGGCATATTACATCCCAGCACGTCACATTCAACATAGGTAGGTCAATCCCATTTAAAATTTTCTGGGAAATGGTACCCGATGACTATACAAGAACAACTATGTTAATTTCATATGTATATGAAATGTCTCAAGCCCAATGCGCTCTGCTGATAGGCTTCCTCAGGGGATGCACTGAGAATGTAACAAAATTTTGTTGAAAAGAAAATTTCATATGCAAAAAAGGGGTTCTCCAGGAAAGATAGAAGCCTGGTATTAAAGGTATCCTCTGGATAGAAAGAGAGATCTCTCACTATCTGCAGAATACCAGCACGGCTACTTTGTTGCTCTTAAGGAACCTCTTTCAAGATAGCCAAATATCGTCTGCAAAGGAAGAAGAGAAGGAAGACGGTGCTGCCCTGCTCTGGAAAAAGGACAGGTGAGTCGCATGGATTTACTTTTACATTACCTCTCTCTCTAATTTTGCCTACTTTTAGTCTTCCTACAAATAATCCTATGAAGACAAAGATATGAAGGGGGTCATATCCCTGGAAGCCAGGTTTGGATGACAGTTTTCAAGCAATCAAATTAAAATAGTCAACATGGGTAGCTGTCACATATTATATGTTCGAAGATAAGCCTTTATAGACAAAAACTTAAGCAGTTCATTTATCTCCAGAAACAACATTGTGGAGATTCAGCCATTACACCTCTTCAGCTCAACGGGTGATTTAGCTCGAAGAGTCACAGACAGCTAATAAAATCTCAATATGTGAATACAAAACAGAAGGATGGGCCCACTTAACCTGAAAGCCTCTCTGCAATTACTAATTAAACCGTGGAAAAATGTTTGTTTATTCACTGAAATTTCCTCTTATCTAATGTGCCGATGGAAGTGCGGAGCGAAAATTATACCTCTGAGCAGAATGAAATGTGTGAAAGATTAAATGTTATCATTCCAGCTCAGCAAAAACAAATTTTAGCTTATTTTGTTCTCTGACATGACACAAAGTAAAATAAGGGGTTGGACAGATTAATGGTTTTCAATGGCAGGTAGAGGAGTCCGATGACACAAACCCATTAGGGTCAGGCAACACTTCGCTAAAGCAAAAAAAATAACTTTAATTAAAGAAAAACAAAATTAGGTTTATCAATAAGTATATAAACAGAGGGAGTGTTGTAGGCCTTACTGGTCTCAGAGGTAAATCATAGCTAGAAAAATGAACTTTCTCCTGAGAAAGTTCAGCCAGGATTGCTGAGGGGTTACAAAGATACAAATGGCATAAACCACTGGCGTAAACATTCTCTAATACTTGTTGGTACTTTAAAGCAGAGCCTAAACTAAACATTTTCCCATTACATAAAATAGTAGGCAACCCTTATATGCAAAGGAAATTGTTATTTATTAATTTTTTTAACCTCCTGAGAGGTACATTTCTGTCCAGATTTATATGTCTAAAAGCAGTACATCGTTTTTCGTGAAAATTTATTTTACTGTATAATAAAATAGTATGAGTATAAAAAAGTTTGAAACAAAATCATGTCAAAATAATACATTAAATACATTTTTAAAAAATAAAAATTATACAATTATTATACTGTAAAATAAAATGTTCATGAAAGGCAATGTACTGCTTTTAAACATAAATCCATTTTGTATTGAATGCAATACAAATGGATTTGAATTTCCTGCCCTGCCCCGCCAGCAACGTCCGCATGTACTGACGTCACCGGGAACTTCCCAGTGACTTATCAGAAGTGGAGGAAGCCGCCCGGATCAGGTAAGACTATTTACTATTCTTTTCTATAGGTTTCGTTACCACGAGTGTGGCTCGGGGTTACCGCTTTCACCATCTTTTTTCTACCCCGGGCCACATTCGGGGTTACTGCTCAGGGGGTTAAGTGCAACACCCTTTTTTTGAATGGGAGTGCAGAGCCTCCAGGAATACCTGCATTTTTGAAGGCTCTGGGTGCTCCTTCTGCACATTCCTAAGGGGCATTTTTTCTCACGCAGGCTCTCTTTTTTCCCCCCTTACAGCGGGCAACGCCACCCGATCACACATCTGTGCAGTGCGAGATTGGGTGAAGTAGCAAGAAGACGAAAAAGAAGAACGAGGATGGCGATGCCAAGCGCTTCCTCCGCGATGGGACAAGAGGAATTCTAGGATGACACAGGACTGGATCGATGGAAGGTCCAGCAGCATTGAGAAATCTGCGGGATTAAAGGTAAGTATAATTTTTTTTTTTCAGTTTAGTTACGCTTTGGTAATGGCATGGGGGACCTTTTGTTTTTATGGATCAGGTCTTTCAAGAATAAAGTCCTCTGAATTTTGCCACTGAGTTTTAAGAGTAATTTAGGAGTGAATTTAAAATTTTCCTTTAACCACAGATTTGCCACACTAATATTACAAAACTACAATTAACAAATAATTCATTTTAACCCGATGTTGATTTTCAACATTAATTCATTACTAACCCAATTCGGAAGAAAGAACAAATGGGATTTTAAAAGCGTGATAAGAATACTTCTGATGATTTTTACAACAGTCATTTACAAATTTATTATTAAAGATAAAAAAGGGACAAAAATATTAAAACATGCAGTGTAATCACAAATACTCGTACCTACCAACAGCCAGATACAGTTTTGCCTATTAGTTCATCCACCGATTAAGTTCAATTTTTTATATTATTATTTTTTTTTAATTCATTGTTGTTTACTGGTGGGAAGGGACTTCATAAAAACACATGTGAATGAAAATGCAAGGTCTGCATACAAGTGAAGCTTAACCCAAAAACTGAAGATTTGTTATACATGTGTCTAAACCTTACCCTGAGAAATATATATCTTTAATTCTTCCCAAAAAAATAGAACTTACTTGTTTAAATGGTGTCTAGGTACACCAATAGCCTCATAAGCTGTATATCTGCAGTGTGAGATTGAAAGCGCTGTAATTTGGTCACTACTGTGCTGCTCACCCTTTCCTTGCTGGAGGCTTAGACATGAGAAAGCAAAACCCTGCCTTCAGCAAGATAGGCACCACCACGAACAGACACCCAGTGCAGAACAAGGCATGCTATATCAAAAATAGGATCACCTGCCCAGAGAATATAGGAGGAATTGTCCTCTGCCTGCCTATTTTCAGCGCAACCTTCAGAGTTCAGTTCCCCTTTAACGTTCCACTAGGGCCAATTTTTGAAAAAAACAAAAAGCCTGCTCTTTGTATTGAATGTTTGATTTAGATAGTACAGCAGATCCTAAAGGGAAACCTATACAAATAAGAAAAGAAACTGCATGCATAATATACCCCAGGTGGAATTAAACTGTCAGACAAGATGCCAGAACTAAACCCAGAAATACTTACCTGTCCTGTGTCCTTCTCGTTGTGGGTGCAGCCAACTCCTCTGTTTTTTCCATCCATATCCCAATCTTCAGCCATCTTGATTGGCTGGGCTGGGATAACGTAAGTCCCTCCCCCAAGGAGGCAGTTGGGAGTTTTTCATTTTTGGTGCCCACAAGGGAAACTAAAATTGTGCAATAAACACCTACCTGATTGCCAGTTTTCAAAGTAGCACTTTATTCAGAAAGGTAAAATTTTCTCATATGAGCGCTGGTTCCTTATTCTGTTCACTGGAAGCATGTGGAAGGCGCTCAATCTGCATAGTGTGTAATAGCTGGCAGGTGTCTTGGCTTCACATTCACAATTTTTACCCCAGATAGCACTTCTACAAGTTACAAAATCTGACACTGCTGAAAATTCTGCTTAATTCAAGCATTGCTAACGTATATGAAAATTTGGCAGCTCCTTTAAATAAACTGTGCTATCATAAATGCAGTGCAGATGCATCAACTGTTCTCTGATGAAGCTCTGCATTAAACCAAAAAAAACAAGAAAAAGAAAAAAAACCCTCATCTAAGTTCCAGTAATTAACCTACCACATCTGCTGACTGCAGGGCTGGTTTTAATCAATCTTTCTTATGCTGGATCAGAGACAAACTTTCACACTAAGTGCTACCTGACCCTTGTAAACAAATTACTTTCATTTGCAGTGAAATTGAAAGACATAATGCGGCAAGGACTAGGCTTGAAGACTGTGCAGATTTCTTGTAATACACCAAACCAGGTTGATCGGTATAAAATGTTTCCAAAACAGAAAATGTTATGAACAAGGATTTAGTAGGAGTAGTAGAACTGCAAGTTAAATGTGCCTCACATGTGGACCCCCACATCACCAAAGGGCACCTCATGATATACTGTAGAGTGCATGCAATGCTACAGAAAAAGTTCAATGATGGGATATCCTACAGTGCAGGGGTTCCTAAACTTACATGATTTATACCATGGCCAGTCAAAGTAAGAAATGCCATAGTGTCAGCTGTTGGTGCCAGCGAGAGGGATAGTGCTCCACTGTTGGTGCCAGTGAGAGGGATAGTGCCCCACTGTTGGTGCCAGCGAGAGGGATAGTGCCCCACTGTTGGTGCCAGTGAAAGGGTTAGTGTTCCAATGTTGGTGACTGCGAGTGAGAACAATGCCCCCAAAGTCCCATTAAATGAGAGAAAAAAAGATGAATCAACTGTAGTCTACGGGTCTTAGTTTGGGGACCATTGTAGTTCATTATAAAGTTACAGATTGTGGCTACGCTACAAGAAACAGACTGCAAACAATCTACAGATGTCATTAAAGACTGGTGACATGCTGAAGGAGAAGGGTAGAGACTGAGTACATACTATAGGGATCTGCTAAATCTTACGCCCCCACCAGTCCTTTTATGAGTCACTATTCCTTTATCCACCAAAAAAAAATAAATAAATGAATATTTAACACATATTTGTAATTCCCTTAACAAAATACATTAAAAATGAGAAGAAATTAAAAAGTATAAACAAACTGAAAATTTAGCAAGGATAAAGCTATAATACATTACTTTTCTTTTCTGCCAATCAGTAGGCACCCAGGCAAGGAATAAATGGGAGCTGGGGCCCTCAAGCAGGACAGTAAGTACCACTGGGCCACATTTGACTCTCAGGGCACAGGTCCATATACTCTTAACCAATATTATCGATTTCAGTTACACACAACTACTCTAACTGTAAAAAGTCTTACAGATGGAGGGTCCCTGTGATTCAATTAGAAAAGCAAAGCTTATACAGTTTCTGTCTTAGTTTAGATATGCATTGGATTTTTTTAAATTATTCCATGCATTACCAAAACCTTGTATGCACCGTTCCAAATTACTTGGTTGAAGAGTATGGTTAATACACAAAGACTTTTAGAACTATTACATGTTTTAAACCTTGGAAAACAAAAATTTGTTGAGGCCCTTTGCTGTTCCAGGATAGCTGCAAGGAAACGTGCTTCAAGCCAAGATGCATTTTTCTACTTATAGCTGCAAAATTGGTGTGCCAGGAGTGTGCACTCACTATCCTCAGATAACTACTAGGTAGCACTATGCAGGAAATGTTTCGAGAATTAATCCCATGCAAGCTAGGAAACTTCAAGCAGCTTCTGCTGATTTACATTCACAAGCTATGAAAGGAAACTCAGCATCATTAAACAATCACAGACATAGGAGCAGACACTTGGTACCAGGTGGCACCAGCTTTGCATTCTGCTACAATACAAATACCTGACCTTTAAAATGTAAAAGTGATGTGCTCGCTAAGTCGCTGTTTTTTTTTTTAACATCTAACATCTGCAGTGAGATCCCAGACCGCCGGTCAGTTCCAATTCCTCTTCCCAAGACTGCGTTCTACATCCTGCTTCTCTGAATCTGACAGCAATAATTAAACAAGTCTGCTAGTGCATGAAGCCATCCAGCACGGAGATGTATGGAGGAGACAAAGACCATTCAAAGAAAAACTCCAAGTAACAAGTACGATTGATGTAGTACATTGATCAAGTAATGATTGAACTGCAAATTGTAGCAGCCGGGCTACAGACTTTGCTCTCAAATGGCTGGGCCGCACAGTGGCTCAGATGTTGTTAGCACTCTGGCCTTTGCAGAGCTAGGTCCCAGGTTCAAATCTCAGCCAGGAGTTTGCAGGTTCTCCCCGTTTGCATGGGTTTCCTGTGGCTACTCCAGTTTCCTCCCACATCCCAAAAATATGCAGTTAGGTTAATTAGCCTCCCCCCCAAAACTGAACTTAGACTGTGTTAAATACATTGGCCCTGATTTATTGAAGTTCTCAAAGGCTGGAGAGAATACACTTTCATTAGTGAAGATGGGTGATCCAGCAAACCTGGATGGATCTGCTCCAGGATTGAAAACATTTGCTAACAAATAGCTAATGACTTTTAGGAAATCAATTCCGGGTTTGCTGGATCACCCAGCTTCACTGATGAAAGTGTATTATCTCCAGTCTTGGCGAACTTTAATAAATCAGGGCCATTGTGTGGATTTGTGCTTTCTGAGCCTCTCCTGCTGCCATTTTTTTACTATATCAGTCCTGAGATCAGTAGTCAAAGGGAACAACTCTGACATGAGTAAGCAAAGTCCTGTGCCTGCACTGCCTTTGGCTGGACACAGATGGGAGCATGTCTTGCCTCGAGCAAACTGAACCTACAGGATAGCAATTTTGGCTATTATTGCTGACTTGATCTTTGAAGGTGTAAGCTTAGGGCTCTCCTCTTGCTCCTCTTCTGCGGCTTTGCTACTGATCAAGTCACTTACCTGCAAAAAAAAAAAAAATGTCTGCAGTTCCTATTTTTTACTGTATGCATACTTCAGGTTCAGTAGCTCACAAAATATTAAAACAAGGAAGGGGGTTTGACAGCACTACAGTTTATCCCTTCTAAAAGAATTCAGCAGTCTCAGATTAATGTTTGCATGCTGACAGGTTCCCTTCAAATCCTCTGCAAATACATAAAAAGGATGAAGCTGTGTCAACCAAGTTACATCCATCCCAGAATGCATCTCTGGACTCC
Source organism: Pyxicephalus adspersus (assembly GCF_032062135.1). Taxonomy (NCBI): domain Eukaryota; kingdom Metazoa; phylum Chordata; class Amphibia; order Anura; family Pyxicephalidae; genus Pyxicephalus; species Pyxicephalus adspersus. The sequence goes on from NC_092865.1 coordinate 11,512,100, forward strand.
TGAAGGGATCAGCTAAATGCACATCAGGTCCTGGTAATGTTTCCTTTTTACCACTTCACACTCACTCGTGTTTTTGTACATTTTCTGACACTACAATAAAATTAATTGCGTGCTGTAGAGAAACAATCATTGTATTGCCTGGTCAATAAAGAATTATTCAAAAGGGTATAAGGAGCAATATTTTATATTCATCACATGTTGCATAAAGCAGAACTCCAGCCACAAATTCCTAAAAAACTATTAGTTACTTGAAAAAAAAAACAAAAAAAAAAAAAAAAACAGTTTTCACTTTAAACAGACCTATCTTCAACATTTTTACTTTTTATATATGGATAGAAAAACACTATTATATAAAGCAAATATTAGCTTCTTTTATTCTACTGAATGGGAGCACAGATATTTCTTGGATACCTATGTCTCATATCTCATGAGGCTTTCAGGCATGAGCAGAAGGGCTTTTCTCTACAATGAGAAAAACAAGTGCCGATCTGGCACGCATGCGCGGTGAGATCAGCACTCTTTTTTCCCCAGAGGATTCCAGGACAGCGTGGCACTGAATCAAGGTCAGTTGTGAAGGGATCTGGGGCTCTGTGGAAGTAAAGGTAGGTGTGATTTTTTTTTTCTGACAATTCTTTAATTTAGAGATTTTCCTTGTGGCACTTTTTTCGGCTGCTCAGTGTCTTTACTTTGCTAAGCCCAGTTTGTCCCGGGCCTTTTCCCCAGTCTGTGACTGCACAGTGAAAACAGAACCAGCAGAGTGATCAACTCATCTCCCTGTCTCTTCATTTTCTCTTCCAATCATCATACTTCTCACTGTTGGTTTAACTCTCAGCTACTTCTCCTTCTAAAAGTCTGAGATCTGATGTATAGGGACTGCAGCAGTATGATACTACATTGAAATTCAAGTGGTTTGCTTTGGGAAATAGATGTAAACTTTAACACCACTGAATATCCTTTTTCTTGTTAGCGGCTTTATTTAGTGGTACTTACCAATAAAAAGCATTGTACTTCACTATGCCGTTAAAGGCTGTGGCTACACTACAAGAGACAGACTGCAGACAATCTACAGATCTCAAAAATTGGTGACATGCTGAAGGAGAAGGTTAGAGACTGGGTACATACTACAGGGGCCCTATTATGAGTCATGATCCCTTAACCCACTGTAAAAAAATAAATGAATATTGAACACACATTTGTAATTCTCTCAACTATATTTTTATTAGATTACATTTACTCTCTGCCATTCAGTAGGCACCTAGGCAAGAAAAACATGGGAGCTGGGGCCCTCAAAGCAGCACAATAAGTACATTGGGCCACACTTGACTCTCAGGGCAGAGGTCCATATACTCTTACCCAATAATAACGATTTCAGTTACACACAACTACCCTCTCTGTAAAAAGTCTTACAGATGCAGGGACCCTGTAACTCCGTTAGCACTTTTACTTACTTTATCCTTCTCTACTGCAGGTTTCCTCCTCTTATGCAACCCCCAAAACCTCTTCCTTAAAGTGCTCCTTCTGGGGCCACACGGCATGGAAAATTTATAATTTTCATAAGAGTTAAGCTCTAAAGTTGAATAAAAATATGTTTCCTTGTCATGGTATATCACAGGACAGGATGGAGAAACGATTGACATCTCCTTTAGGCTAGTAATCTCTATGCAGTCCATACACTGCTAGAATCTCTGGGCACAGACCAACTTGTTGTCAGAACAAAGGAATCCCATCACTTGGGTAGACAAGGAGCGTTTGATGTTTGGAGTGTAGCGGTCACTAGTTGAAAGGCCTGGGAACATTCAGAAGTGACGCATCGTCTTTGACAAAGCTTTCATTTAGAAACAAAGTGGTGGAGCTTGCTGGAATGCCTGCTGTGTGCCGTATGAAAGCGCCACAACTGCAGAAGCTAACTGGTCACAGTCAAGTGCTTAGATGGTGAAACACTTAGAGAGCGATAACAGCCTAAAAAACCTACTGGATGGGAAGAGTACCGCTTACTCATCAATAAATCAGCAGACCATTGAAACGGAAAACTCTAATTTTGCTAAATAAAAAAAACATATATAATGGCTGCAGCAGCTATTTTTTGAGTTACTGCAAACAAAAATGACCTTTCCTGTTTCACTCTGGGGCTGCTATTATTTCTTAAAGCTGTTCAACTTTGCAGCTGTGGCCTCTTCAATTCAGTCAGTCTCATTTTATATTCACAGGCTTTAAAATAGTGTGAGCAAAAATTTCAGCTGTACCTTGCAACATGGGAAAAATGTTTGAGGGTGAGATACTGATTATTGTTTATTTTAATCTTAAATAGTTCTCTTTCTTTTCAATAGTTAAATAAATGCTGTTGTTTTCTGCTAGGGAGATTTAACATTTTCCTATTCTGTAGATGCTTCAAGAAATGAAAAAAAAGTTAAATAAAAGATAGGGAAATCCAATATTAAATATCTCTCATACAAAGCAAGCGGGAAATTTCTCCTCTGTTTCTAATTTGCTAGCACAGCCCAATTTTGGATTTTCCCTGATATTAAATTTCTGCAAAAATAGTAACCTGGGCAAAAAGAAAGGGTAAATCTTCAGACAGTAAAAACAATCAGCTTTTGGTTTTCACAACTTAACACATTGTCTAAAACTAACACAAGACCAGAATAAGGTCCTTTAGCACCCACAAAGCCATGGTCAGCCCTCCCACCTCCAAATTATGTGCTGTGAACTACTTTAACACCATAGGTTAAATTTCGCACACATTTTGTTTCTTTCTCCTGTTAAAGATCCCCTGGTGCCCACCTTATGCCTAAACCTCAGAAGAATCTTTGACTTTACAGACACTTTAAAGCAGTGTTTCCCAACCAGGTGTCTATGGATCTCTAGGGTTCCTCCAGAGGTTGTTACAGGCTTCTTGAGCAATGAGCACTTTTTGCCTCAAAGGTCAGTTTAGGTGACACCAATCATCTTTTTGGCTATCTGTAAGGGTGACATTCTTCTCAATGGCCAGCACCGTAAAAGGCATTCTTCTGCCATACCACCACACTAATGTACTGTGAGATGTCAATATGGTAGTATAGTAATAGCAGAGGTTCCTTGAGGACCTGAAGGTTATATCAAGGGTTGCCCCATAATAAAACACTCAAGAAACCCTGCTTTAAGGGATGCTGGAGGTGCTACAACAAGGGACATTTGGTACAAGAGACATATTCATGTCACTAAAGCCTAATGTGCCCTTCAAAAACAAAATCTTTTACCCAGATGTGCAAGTAGCTAAGGCCATGAATGGGGACTGTATGGTGTGTAATTTGTCTTAAAGCTCCATGGAGATTTCTGGGAAAGGCAATGAGCAAAAAAAAAATTGGTATGGATTCAGACAAATCCTCAATACAAATTAAATTCTACTGCCAAGACTGTAAGGAACAGAAACTTGAATTTTTTAGAACTGAATACAAGCTTTTTAAAATGTAGAATGATGCTAAGTGATTAATGTTCCTTCTGATAATAGCACACCTCTAGACCTTTCTTCTCTTGGAAAGATAGAACTATGAGCCTGTAGCCGCAGAATTCTTGAAGCCTGCAGGAGTGATCTATGGCCGTATCAAGGACTGCCTTGCTGCTCATTACCCTAAGCCCCGCTAAGTCTTTAGCTAATGACTAAGAAGAGTTTTCCTGGCTATAAATATTCATTCTTATGAAGACGAAGTAGATTACTAACAATGCTGAACGAGGCTGGGCACCATTCCCAGGTTTTCACACACTCCGGTCTGGGATTCAGGATTAGTGCTCTCTGGAGTTTGATCATTTACACAAAATCATGATTTTCAGAGTAAAATTAATTTGTAGAGAAGCCGGCAGTCCAAGGCAGCGGATTGTGGTATGAACTCAAGAGGGAAGGGGGGGGGGGGGGGTTAGTCGTTAGTGGTTAGAAAGGATTGTGAAAGATCCTTTCCAACGATATTTATTGCACGTGTGTATATAGCCTTAAACTCTCTTTGATCTGTTAAAAATAACAAATGAAAGCTTTTTCTTACAACTGTTTGATAAGCACAAAGGAACCTGTTTATCATACATGAAACAGGTCATCAAATGTCAAAGAGATAAGCCAATGAACTGGGAGGTGTTTATCAGGACCTCTACATCTGATCATTGACATTTTTACCAGTAATTCCTGTGCTTTCGGCCTGTGTTCTCTGTCTGGAATGAAGTCCTACCAGTTACATTGTTTCTAGTTTTGAGGACTACTAAGCCACTTCCCTTTGTTATGGAGAAAATAAAAAGAACAGTTTCTTTAGTTATGTTTGGGTGTTACTAACAGAATTACAAGGTAGTAATAAAAAGTTTGAAAAAAAAAATCTATATGTTGTCTGTCATTTTGGTATTTGGTTTAAGGTACAGCTCTGCATAATAGGTTGGTGCTTTATGATGTATAATAACAATAAAAATAATAAAAAGTTTAGTAGTTCTTTAGTTGGCAGATCACATACAAGAAGGGACCTCTCATAGACACTATGGATAAATTCCAAGAGCCACAGAAAAAATGAGGAGCTCCAGATCAAATGAGCAGCAATGAAAAGTTTATTTTATCATCAAATATCAAAGGGATAAGCCAATGAACTAGGAAGTGTTTATCAGGACCCCTTCGACAGGGTTTAAAACTGATTATTCACATTCTTACCTGCAATTCTAAGAGGGCTCCCTAAAATCCATAAGACACATTAATATTATTATCATTAATAATAAACAGGATTTATATAGCGCCAACATATTATGTAACACTGTACAATAAATAGAGGTTGCAAATGACAGACAGACACAGACAGTGACACAGAGGGAGGAGAGGACCCTGCTCCTGAACGTTGTAGAATCCTTTTGATGTTGGTGGGGACACAAATAGGAACTACATTTTAATGACATATACTGCTGCACTGTCTATCTTTCGTCAATCATTTTATGTGATGAGCAGCCCATGCACATGAACAGCAATGCAGTTGCAAAGCAAGTATCCTGTGCATCTTCATACTTTTAAACCTGCCTAATAATAAGGTAAATAAAATATTAAGCAGGGGATCTATTTTTTAAGGTAGGTGTGGATAAAAAAATTAAATAATGGAAGATAAGACACCCATATTTTGTAGTTATTATGCGGTTAAATAGAGACTTGGATAACTCAATGGCTACAAGCCATGGCTAAAGCCCCTTAAATATCATGGTGGGTATCTCAAAATACAGATACTGGCTAAGCGTACAAAATGGCTGCTCTGCCGGGGCCGCTGCAGGGTGACAGCTGCACTCTAATGAACTGATTGAATCCTGAAATCAGACAGTGCAGCTTGCTAATACATTTTTAGATTATAAAATCAATTTTGGTTTTAGAAGAAAACACCTGCCTCGACAAAACTTCTTCTCTCTCCAGGAGAGCAAAAGTGTAGTTAGATCGATAATGCTGAATTACGAACATTAAAATACAAATAAAGATGAGTCCCATCAGTATACACAAATCACAACGGTGCTTCTGGGAAGAATATGAGATGGCAGTTCTGCGCAGGCAGCGGGAACATGGACAGTTTTCTATAAACCTACTTTGCAAGGTATTGTTAATAAAAAATCTTACTCCCATGATGCAAAGAGATATTTCCTACTGCTCTATCTAAACTTTGCTGTCTGTCAACAACTGAAACTCTTTAAAGTGTATCTGAACAAAAGTGTAATATATAGCAGCTTGTCAGTCTTTAGATGAGGCGGCTGCATTAGAGTTTGGTAAGACTGGTGGTGGAACAATGGTCCCTGCACAGCTCATTGCAACTGGCAAGTTGCAACGGTGTTCTCCCCAGCCCTTATTAGCTGGGTGCACCACCTTTTCCGTAACCACCTGGCTGAGTTTGAGTGGTTACTAAAAAATGTGGTCACAATACAGGGGCCACCACCCACCTATTGCTTTTTCCCACCCAGTTTGAAAAAAAATTATAGGGAGAATACTGTTCAAGTTGCTTGGCCGCCCCCACTGCTGCACTGATTTTTAATCAACCAATGACATTTCATAGCAGGTGTTCCTGAACCCTTTAATTACCCCCTCCCTTTCATTTACCATGACCAGCCATGGGTTTTACTTACACTTGTAATCCTGCTAGCAACAAACTTCCTGTCCTAGGATGACAATGCCGTATTCCATTTTACACACCAGTTTACACAACAACAAGATGAACATGAATGAGTTTTCCAGTTTGCACTGCACATGTGGGAAATTTCCTTAAACTTACAATTTACCAAATTATTTTCTTGCATAAAAGCCACCTGGAGCACGTTTCCCAATAACCTCATAACCTTGCTGATGTATTGTTTATACATGAAGACTGTACAATATTTCACCTTGAGGGGCAACAATTGTAAATAAGACAATTTAAAATACCAATTGCTTAGCATAAGCATATTAAGCAAGGACTTAACCACAGGACAAAACTCTTCAAAGTCCCATAGAATATAATTAAGATCGTGCTTACGTGCTGTCAAACCTTATCACCTGAGGTGTCAGGATAAAAGCCGACGTATAACACAACATAAATATGTAGCGTGGTGTCTGTAAACAGAGGGCCTAAGGGTTAACAATACAAGGTTCAGAGATTAATTATTTTTCTGGAGAGATGTAACACCCAGGGTGAAATATTCCTGAAAAATAAAGCAAGCTACACTTTATAGGATGTGTTGCCTCTTAGTAAGAGGAAGAATTATGATGGTAAATTATGATTTGCTGATATATTGTTTTTCAATAACCCTGTGCATACTAAAATATACGTGATGTAGCATATATAAAGCTGTTACATATAATGCATTTGCATGCATTAGCACAAGGAGAAGAGGACTACAACCTAGGAATGCTTGAGTTTTTGTTTAAATTTTAGGAATTCAAGGGGGCTCAGCTAAAGTTGGCACACATGCCAATCTGATATATAAGCTCCATTACAAACAATAGTATAGTAAGCTGTAGATGTTTTCCTTTTTCACCCACTTCCTGTAACCCAATTCATGTGAGGTATGGGTGTCAAAGACACACCCATTGGCGTTGTATCATTGAGCTGTCTTTGTCTTAAAGTGGAAATTTGAAATCAGGCAGGGCTTTTGTGCAGAAAGAGACAGGTGATCTTCAATAAGTATCCATATCTGCCCGATCGTCCTATCTTTAAAAACCTGTTGAGCTGCGCGCTACAGCTTCTACTAATCTGTATGCTTCTGTCTGGAGCTATGTCATTCCTCCTCGATCAATCAAGGTGGCTGATGATCTGAATGCAGAAGAGAAGAAGGAAGAAGATGGTGGCACCCATGATGGAACAGGGACAGGCCAGTATCCCCTGGGTTTGGTTCTGTTCAAAAAAGAACTGTGTACAGAGTGATGGCACACCATTGGATAGCGCAGTTCTTTCAGGACTGACCCACTGCCAAGAAATAATCAGGATCTGTGCTCAGGTGAATAATTTTAAAGTGATATTTGTCCCTACTCTATAGAGTTCTCTTTTTTGCTTTGCATTAAGTCCTGAACATCATAATGTCTGCAGTAACACCTATTGGCTTACAGTACCGAGGCCACACATGGGACTATGCAGCTACCAATACTGCTTCTGGGACCCTCCATTTATGGTGCCATTGGAGGAAACAAATGGGTCATAAAGCCATACAAGTGCTGTGAGAACTTCTGCTATTGGAAAAAAAAAATATACTCAATAGCATAATGCAACAGATCATCCAAGAGGGTCACAAAATTACCCACACATCATATTAGAAACAATACATTCCTGTCAGTATTAAAAAATTCCAGGCAGTCAACCTCTCAGCCAGTGGAGTTTAGCAATAGTTCCTTATTGCTGCTGTCCGGCTTGTTCCGGCTTGGAATAATCTACAGATTAGAACTCTGTGTCCAAACACCTAGAACAAAACGTATGCATAGTTGTGCAACAGTTTACTAGAATTTAGTTTTAGCTATTGAAATCAATCTTGTAACAGTTTCTCAAACAGGGTTCCTCCAGAGGTTGATGGGGGTTCCTTGAGAAATGAGCAGTTTATGCCTCTCAGGTCAGTTTACCTGATACCAATGATCTTTTTGGCTATCTGTAAGAGTGACTCTCTTCAGACCAACCAGCAATGTAAGAGGCTGTAAGATGAACTGTGAGCTGTGGATATAGTAAATATAGTAGGGGTTCCCCGAAGACCTGAAAGTTATTTTAAGGCTTCCCCCAGGTTGAAAAGTTCAAGAAACACTGACATAATGAGGCAGTAGGACATAAAGACATTTGGTCTAGGTGGGAAATAAGGAAACATACTCAACCTATTTAAGTGACAAAATTTGTAATAAGAAAGTTTCATGTCCTGCAACTTCTTCAATGTGCAAGTGTTTTATAGAACCATTTTATCTAGGCTGAAAAAAAAAGCTGTTTACATCTGCAAGCCATCCTGTTTATTGGTCCCCATTAAACTGCAGCTGGCGCACACATGGCTCTTCCAGTTTTAACTACAAATGCATTTATCAAGTATTGTTTTTTTTAAGATGGACCAATTGAGCTGTCAACAGGCGGCTAGCACTGTGTAATATATTAATGAACTGATTTATCCGGCACCAATGGCTGGCTGGAAACCAGTGGGCTATTTTAGCTCATTATGAGCCGCTTATTATGCCAGGATTTGTTTTCTTCATCATTACATAAAAAGAAGATATTTGTGCACTTGTCATATAGTAATTGAAACCATCCTGGAAAGGGGATACTTTCATTACAGAATAATGTGAATAAGAATGGGAAGTTTATGAATGCAGCTCGAGTACAACGACAAAAAAGAGAAGTAGGCTATCTACTTGGTTCCTCTGGGAATGAACAAGTTATGGTATTTTAGTTGGGTTTATTAAAGCACTTTGCATAATAAAGTCAGAATACAGAAAACACTATCTGTTAATATTATTTCAACTAAAGTGCAGCTAAAATCCCACTATGAACATTGGCGATTCAGGCAGGAGTTGATTACAGAAAGGGATAGGCGATGTCCCTTCTGCTCTTACTTGCCTGATCACCATTCAGCTCTAAAATTTTGCTGAGCTGCGTGAATGCAGCAATTCTGGATTCCCTTTGCACATGCTGGGAATGATCTTCTGTCATCCTGGCCCAGCCAATCAAAATGGTAGAAGGAAGAAAGGAAGTAAGATGGTGACGCTCTGCAACAGAATGGAATTAGTGGTTAGTGTTACAGGTTTAGGTTCATTTTAAAACCCAATTCCAAGCAGATGAATTGTAAAAAAAAATATTAAAACTATGTATCGTAAATAAAAAAAAAATCTAAAAAATATTTTTAAAAATTAGGTAACATAGGCATCTAAAATATATTTATTTAGGCTACCTATAGTCTTCTGGGCAGAAAAAAATGGGGATTTGCAAATCATTTAACAAATCCAATCAACTTGCACCCAGTCAGAGAGGCCTATGGACTATATTGTAGATAATAGTTCTAAAGGAGTTTGCATAGTCAGACTTTAGGTGTGGTGAGCTACAGGAATAGCAAAATGCTGTCAGTCTAATACTGGAAGACTGATGACAATATGAAAGGGCAGAGTAATTGGCCCAATGAGTACTGCTTAAATGGGGAGTTTACTTTCAAAGCACCGTGCTGTATCTATTGCCCCGAGTCTGCATATAGTTAATGGCATATCACAAAGAGCCAATGATTAGGCTCAAGCAAAGTCACGTGATGGAGGGAATGATGTCACATTTATCTCTGACAGTTGATGGAACCAAGTATTTATACTGTGTCCTTTGCAAAGAAAGGGACAGAGGTGGAATCACAGTTAGGCTTTACACGACTTTGCCCACATTTTTACCCATTCCCATTATAGTAAACAAAGTTCCTGGACCTCCAGATTACATTTACAAACATGAGGTGATATCATCATTATTCAGACAAGATCACTTTGCATGCCGAGTCACCCAAATCTTGCATGTGAAGATTTCTGTACTTTGCAGGATTTCAAGCCTTTCTTTTCTTTTTTTATTCTCACAGTACTTCTACTAAAACTCAGATATGAGAACTGCAGTGATAGTGTTGTTTTTCTCTGCCCTCTCCCTTGCCCACAAATATGGCAAACTTTGGAAGGTCAAGGAGAGAAAAAAAAAAATGGCACTAGCATAGCAACCAACAATAATGGTGAGCAGGCAGGATTCTTACCGCAGACGATAGGTGTTCTTACCGCAACGATAGGTGTTGTTCCTTCTGCAATAAAACATCTTTACTTGCCTGAAAAACAGCTGGGTAGTTACTGAAAAATGCTGGGTGGTGCTCCCAGCTAAACGGGGCTGGGAAAACTTTGGTATAATACATCCACTTGTACAAACGTAGGATTCTAAGATATTCCGGGATACCCAGCATTCTTCAGGGATGAATGAACACATGCAAGAGCTATGTCCTCTTGGCCAACCAAGACGGCCGAAGATGGGAAACCAGCGAGGGCAGATGTGTTTGATTTAAAAATTGTGATCAGGTATGTTTATTTTCAGTTTTTACAGGTGATATCCTGACAGATTTTTTGGATGGTTTAGTTTGGCTTTAAGACATTCAGCTCCTATATTAGTAGTGGGCTGGAAATACAGCAGGAGCTGTACTTTCCAGCATAAAAATACTGCTTTAAAGTACAATGAAGGAAAGCTGCCATGTATTACACTTGAAATTAAATTTTTTGTTTTCCATTACATCAGGACCTCTAAAAATCCCTGTGTCTGGAATTGGGCTTTCAAAGCTATATTACAATGCCTCGTAGAGCATTTTAGTGATTAAATTTACCTGGAGTTGTGCTTTAATAAAATTAGTGTACTGACATTACCCCCAGAGCACCCATAAATAACCTGTAATTTGCACATCAGATCTCTGTTTTGAAAATGGTGTGATTTGCCTCCATGTGCTGTCATCTTGTCCGGCTCGGTGACAAGCACATCCATTTGAAAAATTTCACGGACAGATGAAGAGATAAATGTTGGTAAAATGAGTTTTATAAATAACATTTTAATACCCCAGAAACACAGATAATCATCTGCAAGTAAATGGCAAACGAATTAAAAGCAGCGGGTACACAGAGGAAGAGATGTTTGACGTGCTGGATGGCAGCCTGTTACCTGCCTAATTTCACATGGGATGATCAAGGTCAATCGAGTAAATTGATCACAGATGATGTGCTGTCTAAATATTTAGACAGATAAAACGGAACTAAAACTAAATATATCCTACCGGCTTTCTTCTAAAGACACCGGGATTTAAAGAGCCTGATAAAGTCTTCGTACTTCAGAAGTCAATTAACAAAGCACAAAGCACACAACCAGGTGCTAAATACTAAAGATGACCATCTCGATGTTTTTATATTTTTACCACTATTTTTTTTTAATTACGGTTAAAGTATTAAACTGATTATCTGCATAGAAAGCCTTCAATAAAAGCAATAAGAAATCCCAATATTTAAAATTTTAAAATGAATTAGGAAGACTGCTGCACTATTATCTTTGTTTGCTTCTACTGCCCTCATCGGGACCTTGTTTCTGGTTCCCAGAGATATGAAGTATCCCCTGCACCCCTCTCAAGTCAGCACCTAGATAATAGATTTCCTCAATATGTCACCCATAGTGTCAGAGCTACTAAACTAGCTTAAACACGGTCATTTCCAGAGGTCAGTTTGTACAATACATGCCCATTAGCTCTTATAGCATTGATGACGGTGTTATTTGCAGTCACATGATTGACAAAAAAGGTTATTTGGAAAAATGTGTGGCCCTCTATAGACCGAAGTCTGCATTGGTCTTACCTGGGTGCTTTTTGGATCAAGTTCCAATATCTAGTAGTTGAACAATTTATTTCTTTCTCGAGTTCTTACTTTTTCTGTGCTGAGAATATCTATTCTTTTTTATGCTTTTTTTCCTCTGATTTCTTTTAATGGATTTACCTTGGAGAAATATCAATGAGGCGCAAGTAATTTTTAAGTTGAATGTAAGTAGTGAGAATCTGTAAACAATGAATGTCTATTGAAGCATCTCCATAGTCTCCCAACAACTCATGTAATAATCTCTGACCACCTTATGCACATGTCCTATATAAAAAAACAAAAAAACAAAAAGGTGTCTACCACTGTGCTGAAGGATTTTTATTTCTTAGCCTGGCCATACAGGGGAATGATAACAACCCCTGTCAATTCGATCATTTTAATAAATCACTGGGAAACTTTCTTCCAGTGTCATACCACATTTTCAATGCCATCAGCAAAATATGTTTTTGGTAGACAGCGTAACCAGTGATGCACCACTACTTTCAGGTCATCATCGCAGAAAATTCTTCATCCTCTATTTTTTTCTTCCTACTGCCACCAAAAAAGGTGGAAATCTCTCTTAACCTCTCGCTTTGTTTGAGGTTTGCAAATGTGTGGGCTGCAGGGAGGGGGCAAACGTTGTCGAGAAACAACACAAATCCCTTTGGCAGATTTCCTCTTCTTGTACCTTGAGCGGATTCTTTTTTCATTCCTCGTGGTCATGACTGTAGTTAGACGTCTGGAGCTCTCTGCATCCATCACACCAGTAAGCCCATTCTCAAACATTTGAATCTATTCATAGACAACTCTACAAGAGAGAAGTTTGTCCACATACTGAGAACACATGTGGAGATGAATCTGCCCACCTCTTAGCTACAACTACTCCTCCTGCCATCATTAGTTCCAACAAAATTATAAAAGTGCAGAAACTTTTTGAAGACTCCTCATATAAGCAGAATAAACTTTATCTTTAAACTATTTAAATACAAGGTGACCGCTGCTAGCACCTTAGCTAAGAGTTTTTACAATCCCACTCACTGCTGATATGCTGCTTAGGCCTCATTTACATGTGAAGCAAAATATTTACAAAGGCATATAAAATAGAAAAAAAAAAGCAACCGATATACTAATTAATTAACCACATATGGTTACCAGGATGCAATTTTTAAGGATAGTTGTCTTTTAAATGGCATCTATATATAACTTGGCCACCTACCAATGTGCGTAAGACTCTTGACATTTGTTTTATCGTGTTCCGCAGCAGAAATAGACATTAATTACTGTGTTCTGCGCTATGCAGCCATTTTAAAATGTGTGACTAGTGGAGGCAAAATTGAAAAATTAACATAATAGGCTTTTGACACGTTCCTGCTTAAGCAAAAATTAATTCTATCTCCCAATTTCTTAGCAAAGTCTTTCTAATTTCTGTAATCTGACATCCCCCTGAGAGGGAGCGCCGTGCTTTTGAGCGGCTCCTTGCCTCATTCCGTTTCCCATTTTTTTTCTTTTTTTTTTTTAATTATGTGGTTTATTTGATGGAAGACTAAATCACTAAGCCTCCCTTTGTGCTCTCTTTGAGGCAATCTCACTGGAAATATAAGTTAATTTAAAGCAAATGAAGTTTTTAGAAGGGGAATATATTAAGTTACATAAAAGGACAGGATTTCAAGGAAGAAATGTATTTTCTTTGCTCCTTGGGTCTGGTACGCAGTTCAGTCGAGATTATAATCGTTTTTCATGGATATTCTAGTTATTACCCAGAATAAAGATAGCCGGGCCTGTTGGAAGGGGGTTTCTACTCTGGTATTAGCGTTATCCAATCCACCACTGACACTCTCCAAGGGTATAGATATTAGTTTTAGCTTCTTCAGGACTCAAAGTACCACTGGAGAACAGAAGCTGTGAGGTAAGAGACCCTAGCAGGCCCAATAGCCAAAATACATATTTCCCCTCACCCACCGCCTTTCGGCCAGGGAAAGTAGAGGTTGAGAAACTGTCATCCAGAGAGTCTATCCAACTTTTCTGGAGGACCTCCTGATTGCAAGGTAATCTCATGCTCTCAAATACTATTTTAGCTAAATGGGCACAACATACCTACAGGCACATTGGAAAATCTTGTAGGACTTCCAGGAAGAATCAAGGCTGTTGCAGCAGCAAACTTAGGCCAACTTCTTTATAAAAAAAATCTATGTTTTTGAAGCATTGTTACCTTGTATTTATATAGTGTTGACAAATTATATAGTGCATTACAACGTCCATAATCATGTCACTAAATGTTCCTCCGATAGGCTCACATTCCAAGGTCCCCATCATAGTTACATGTTAGTACCACACTCTACGCCAATTCCTAGGGGGAGGCCAATTTACCTAACTGCATGGTTTGGGATGTGGAAAGAAACTGGAGGTAACCCATGCATACACAGAAAGGCAGGAGTTTAGCCACTTGAGCCATCGTGTAGGTTGTAATTGAACAAGCTCATATAGGTGTGATGGTCAGGTGACTACAAACATTTGCTCATATAGCTCAAAAACATTACAGGGATTTTAGCAAAATGTATTTTTATTTAATTGCCCTATGATCACATAGGCAACAAAGTTGGCTCAGTGGCTATAACTGGTGCTTTTGAAGTGATAGGTCATATGATTGAATCTCGGCCAGGATACTATCTTTCCAAGTGTGCATGGTATTTGCGTGGGTTTCCTCCGGTCATGCTGGTTCACTCCCACATCCTGAAAACATGCAGCTAGGTCAATTGGCTTCCCTCAAAAATTGGCCTTAGGCTGTGATAATGACATATGATTATGGTAGTGACCTTAGATTGTGAGCTCATTTAAAGGACAGCTAATCACATGACTATAAACTTTGTAAAGCTCTGAATAATATGTCAGCGCTTTATAAGTACAAGTAAAAAATAAAACTAGACAATCAGTCCAAAAACTGTAGCAAGAAAGAAGCAGTCGGCCAATGCGGATAATTCGATTTCTGAGGGTTAACACCTCCATTACTGCCATGGTTACATGGAAGCAACTTTTGATATTTTGTTTCCTGGTGACATAAAATATTAGCTAGATGCTGATTGAAATACAAAGATAATTATTAGGAACATTAAATAACAAATGGTTTGTGTAGTTTTATTTTGTGTAATTTTTTTAGGGAAAGTGCCTTCAAGCCTTACATGATTTCTCCTTTAATTTTCCATGTGATGTTCAGTACCTTATTAGCTGAACAGTAAGTGTTTTGATATTTAATGCAAGAGGACTTCCCAACCTTTTTAAGCAGGGTAAAGCTTTTAGAATCCTGCAGCTTTTTGTTGTTCACAATTCTCTATTGAGCCGACAAAAAGGTTTGCCACTTCTGGCTGCACAAGTTTCTACACAGCTTTTTTAGGAGCTGTCATCTTAAACAACATCCAATATGCTTGTACACTGTCTAACAACATCCTTATAAATATCCCTATAATGCAATGAACATGTTTGTACCACTAGAATCAGAGAGTTAATTTACACTGTCACAGAGTTCTCTGAAGCAAACGTCACCAGTGACAAGGCCTGAGGCATGGACAGACTGGAAGGGGCCTTTATGTGTTTGTCAATCATCGCCCCAAGCAGCTGAACTGAAAATCATAATGTGTGCTGTCTAATGCTGTAATTAAGAGCCAAGTTTCTTTTAAAAGGTGACAGTTTGGTGAATACTTCTCAGTTAGGTGCCAAAAGTGCATCGTTTACCATTTTTCAAATTGGTCGTCAACAAGGGAACTTGTAACTTGTAGTAAGTAGCAAAGCTCTCCACCAATATTGGAAGCAACGCAGGGCATCTCGTGGAAATCCTAGTCACAGAACTAGATGGAAGACAATGGAAAAGGACTCAGTGAAGCGCGCGATGAACGAGGACACAGAGGTTTTCCTCTTACTTGGCGTCCTCGTTCATCGCGCGATTAACAAGGACACGGAAACCTCTCTAGTGGTGCCGCAGATAGCAGTAAATAAACTAACAGAGGCTCTAAAGGTTTCAAACTACCTAAAACAAAACAAAGAGTGTGAGATGTAGAAGAAGCACAATCAGTTAAAGAGGAACTAAACTCAAAAACTAGTCTTTCAATTTTTAATCTATTCTTGTATCCATGAAAAATATAACGATTTATGAAGTGTTTGGAAGTTGCGAGGTTGTGACTGGCAGGTTTACGTTTTCTTCCTCTCCTGACCTTCTTCTCCACCCACTCCCCCTCCCTCACTAGCTGGAGCCCTCTGCACGGAGAGCTCACAAGCGGAAAAGAAGCAGGAAGCAGCTGCAGAATGAGCGGTCGCACTTGAGTGACATGAGAGTCCCAGGTAAGGAAAGAAAAAAAATCCTGCATAATTAGGGCAGTGGGAGTGGATTGGAAACACTCCCACCAAGGATGGCATTTCCCAGATTGCAGATTACCGCCTAGGCGATGGAGAGACCTAGGGGTGTGGCTAGAAAAGAAAAAAGTATTCAGATGAATATAACTTGAGCTTATGTTATCCATAAGCCAAAGTTGATTTTGTCAGTATAGGTAAACTTTAAAATAGATATATAACACAGCTCAACAAAAAAAAATGTTTCACTTGCCAAGGATTTTTTAATATATTTAGTGTATTTCAGGTCTCCTGAATCCAGAAATGACATCAGTTTAATTGAATTGGCTCCAGGTCTTGTGATACAGGAATCAGAGTAGACAATTTCACCAACAACACAACATATTATTTTCAGTCTTTATTTACACCAATGTTTTGCATTTTATATATTACATGCAGCATTTTCTTCATGAAACTTTCATTTGCATTCTTTTTATTCATACATTTTCTTTTTTCACAGAAATATGAGTTCTTCAAGAAGTTGTTTAAATGACCCTAATGTATTTTGCTACATTTGTGGTAATTGTTCTCTGCAAAAAAAGGGCAGAAACAGAATTTGTGAAACAAGAATATCCTGCATATTTTGGTATTAGGCTGGGGGACCAAGATAAGTATTGGGATCCCAATATGGTATACAAAACTTGTGTAGAGTGTCTACGTCAGTTGAAAAATGGAAAACTGAAAAGTTTGAAATTTGGTGTACCTATAGTATGGCAAGAGCCCCAAAACCATCATAATGATTGGTATTTTTGTGCTGTGAATGTAAGTACCCTGATTTGGAATCAGCAAGATGACCTGTGTCGCATGGTGCTGATGTGCCCATACCAGTGTTTAGTTCACTCCCTGATATTCCTGTATACGACATGGAAGATATACAGGGTTTGGAGTGTAATCCAGGAGTCAGCAGAGGAAGTGAAAAATAAAGGAAGTGTTTCATTAAACCAGCAGTTCTCCGAAGAAGAGCTCAATGATTTATTACGTGACCTAAGTCTGTCAAAACAAGCATCTGAACTTTTAGCATCCAGGCTAAAAGAAAAAAAACTGTCAGACCGGAAGGTAAAATAATGGTTTATAGGACAAGAGAGGTGACACTCCCACCATATTTCAGAGAAGATGGAGACTTTGTGTACTGTTGTAACACCCCTGGACTACTAGCTCATATGGGAGTACCAGAATACGGAGCAGAAGACTGACAGCTTTTCATTGACAGTTCCACTCAAACTTTGAAATCTGTTTTACTGCATAATGGCAACTGCTATGCATCAATTCCAATTAGTCACTCAACAAAACTTAAAGAAGAATATGAAATTATTAAAATGGTCTTACAAAAGCTTTGCTATCATGAACACCAATGGTCCATATGTGTTGATTTAAACATGGTAAACTTCCTACTTGGACAGCAAAGTGGATACACAAAGTACCCATGTTTCATCTGCTACTGGGATAGTAGAGCAAAGCAGGATCATTGGAAAAAAGTGACCTGGCCTCCAACGTAAAACATGAAAAAAGGTACAGCAAACATCATTAACCAGTCAATGGTTGACAAAGAAAAAAAAATCTCCCTCCACTACACATAAAGTTGGGATTAATGAAGCAATTTGTTAGAGCTCTGAACAAGGACAATGATTGCTTCAAATATACTTGTAGATGTAGATTGAGTGCTGAAAAATTGAAAGTAGGAATCTTTGATGAACCCCATATTTGGAAACTGATAAATGATGCAAATTTCACAAGTTACATGACTGATACTGAAGCTTCTGCCTGGCAAAGCAATGTAATGGTTGTCAAAAACTTCTTGGGTAACCATTAAGCACAAAATAATAAAGAACTGGTACAAAACTTGCTCTTAAACTTTAAAAATGTGGGTGCTACTATGAGCATAAAGGTACACTATTCTCCATAGCCAATTGCAAAAATTTCAGTGAGGAACAAGGGGAGAGGTTTCATCAAGATATAAAGGTGATAGAAGAAAGGTATCGGGGCAGATGGGATAGACACATGTTGGCAGACTACTGCTGGAGCCTTCAACGTGATCATCAACATAAAAGGAACTTATACAAAACAGAGTTTTTCAATTACTTCTTTGTGATTACAGTGGTACCTTGGTATATGTCCCTAATCCGTTCCAAATCCTTGGACTTATACCAAACAAATTTTTCCCATAAAAGGAAAATGATTAATCTGTTCCCATGAAAAAAAAATCCTATTTTTATTGGCATATTATACATTGATGAGGCTGTATGAAAATATTTAAACACTGCTTAATACTAAAATACATAAATACAAAAGCAATTAGATGAAATAAATGAAAATTTAACCTCACGTTACTTTGCTGAGAAGAGTCAAGTGTCTACTAGGATGGTGATGAGAAGGGAGGAGGAGGAGATGTTATGTCACAGAGAGTTATAGAGCGGGTTTGTTCACTGAATGGTAGCAACTGGCGTACTAACATTCGTGGGCAGTCGTGACATTGTCTCGAGGTAAATAAGAGTAGAGTGCGGTGTTGTGACTCATTTTGACCCATACAGGTTCTAGCACAAAGGTTGTATACCAAGCAAAATTTTTTGTCTCCAAACAGGACTTATACCAAGTTGGACCTATTCCAAAGCGGACTTATACTGAGGTACCACTGTAGTTCTGTAAATACATTGAATATAGAATATTTTGACGTTAAGTACTTCAAAAATTTTATTTTGTACACGCAGGGATATCTAGTTGAATTTTGCTTAATTTTCATGTTTCATTAGTTTTATATGAGGTTAATATTGAGGTCATTATTTCAAAAACTAGAGCCAATCTAGCAAAACCAATACCATGTTTGGAATCTGTGCATCAAACATAACCTAAAATGACTTAAATCTGTTTGGGCAAGAAAATGTTTCTTGACCAGTGTTATAAGAATGTCAACATTATGTAAAAAAGTTGCTTTCCCTTTTTTTTTTTTTTTTTTTTTAAATAGGGGAAAAAAATAATGGAAAAAAGAAAAAAGTTTTTTCTAAAACTTTTGGGGATTTTTTTCATCCTTTCTGTTATTGGTATAGTGGTTAAAGACTGAAGGGGAAACATGCAGCCTCCATGCTCCTTCCCCTCAGGCCAGAGTTCAGCCACTGCGTCATCAAAGGCTTACCTCAATAGTAAAAAAACGAAGTGCTTACTCTCTGCATGCGCAGAGTGAGATCAACGCTTGTTTATTTACATTTTGGGGAAGACACATCACCTGATCTTGTGCATGAGCAGGGCAAGATTGAAGAAAGAAGAAGACAGCATGGGACATAATAGGGAACAACCAAATGAAGACTGATGCCCGTGATTCACTGGGTGTGTTAAATACATAGATTAAAGGCCAACAAAAAATGTTAAATGCAATTTGGTTTTTATTTTTTTTAATGCAAGTTCTGCTTTAATGCTTGGATGAGGAACAAACTGATAAGATGATACAGCAGAGGAACATAGGGTAAACTTATTGTGCTGCTTCCACTTTCACAATCAAGGACAACCCTAGCTCATAGTAAGTAGGTAGAATGATGCTGGGTCAGAATAAAGACATCTAGCACCAGCAAAAAGTGATGCAGAGGTAATCTTGTGATTAAAAGTAAATATTACAGTAAAAGACGGTTTAAAATGTTCTGTTTTAATGAGACATTATTTTATGTTTGGTAATTTTGATTGAAGTTCCAATATAACGGAAAGCAGGAGTTGACAGTTCTACTGCCTATATTTCAAGCTAGAAAAATCAAAGTGACTGTGCTTCTGCTGTAAATGTTAAGCATGAACTACCCCACAATACCTGCAGCTACAGAGGTGAGTAAAGACTTGTAATGCTTTTTTACTGCTTTTTGAAAATTTGTAAAGAATTGAATATGCATAATCAATAACTATGCTTCAAGGGGGTGTATGTGTGTGTGTGGGGGGGGGGGGGAAACATTTTACCCGCCATTCCTTACTGGTTTCATTTTACCCACTAATCACCTATCACATCAGGCCAACAATAAGAGTTTCCCACTGAATAGAAGTTTGTAAGACAAATACAAGGGTAAACAAAACCATAAAATGAAAATGCCACAAATACAGAGCATGATTTCACAAAATGTACATTTATAGTTGTGTAAAACCGATCTGTGTAATGAAGCTCATAGTTATTAGTGCATTACCCCAAAAATATGGCTTTGACATTTCAAACAGACGACAAAAGGAAAGGTTATCTAGCTTTTCTTTTATCTTTGTGATGCTAGCTTCTCTAAAAAGCATTTCAGAGAGTCCTTATTTACTTCTTATGGCCTACCTATGAGCAGTTCCATTCCTCACACTTGTTGTTAAGAGTGTATCGACCTGGAGTCTCTGCTGCTCTTTAATTCATTTGGATTCCAGCATGGAGACTGAATTTGAAATGTGACATTTGCAATCTGGTGGGTCATTTACGGCTCTAAAACTCTGGAGAACCAGACGTTGAACAAGAAGCGAACATAAAAACAGATTCAACGTGCTGAAAGACACATTCCAGGCAAAACAAAACACAAAGCTGCATTATAAATATATAATTGGCGAGCTGTATGCACTTGTTTTTTGGGGTGGGATTCAGGTGTTCTGCTTAGAAGAAAAAAAAAGTTTTATAAAGTTCTGGTTTTGTAGCAAAAAAGACCTTAGGTTTGCTTCTATGGGCTCCGGGAGACATGAAAACTTTTACTGTTAATGCGGTTCATTGTTGATACTTCACTGACAGTCCTTCATTCACAATGGCCACGAAGATTTATTTTGCTTCCCCCTGAAGTTACATCACTGAGTTATCCAGAAAACAATTTTGTAGTGGGGAGCTCAGACATCATGCGAATGGTATTTACCCAAAAAAATTATGTCACTGACCAAAGACCAGGAAGAATAAAAAAGTAGGTACCAAGGGCAGGGCAACGGGCAAGGAAATTGGAAAAAATTACCCACAGAACTCCAGTTTACTTAAGGTTGAAGACTCCTCCTTTGCCCTACAAGGATTAGCAACATTCACTGCAGGTAGTTCTGCAGCCTTAAAGCAAACTACATCTACGATACTGACCTGTTCCCGTTTTATCACAGAGCACCACCACCTTCTTCGGCCATCTTGATTGGTCAAGGCAGGATGACATAACTCTCACGCAGGCGCAAGGGAGTACATTCATTCCCAGCACGCAATCACTCGAGTGGCAAGCAGGCAGACAACAGCAATTATGAAGATGGGACGTCACCTGTCCCTTTCTGCAATAAACACCTGCCTCCTCATCCAATTAGGTGTACTTTAGTTACACTTTAAATCTGTAAGGCTATGTTCAAACTGGCCATTGGGTTGTGCTTCCTTTTACTGCTTCCTTGTGCCTGTGAACCACTGCCTCTGGGTAGAGACTACATGTAGGTTCTCCCTGCAACAGCTCCATAAAGAATGAACAGTGGTGTCAACGAGTGGTACCTGCTACTGCTCACACGCTGGTACTTTAAAGAACCAGTGCTGCGAGTGACTGAGCTAGCTTCCAGGAGCCGCACAGGATCACTCCAATCCTGAATAGGGTCTAAAAGCGCTGCAAAGAAAAAAAGTGCACACAGCTTTACATTATGCACGTTTACTATGCAATTCCACTAAAATCTTTGTCACTGAGAAACCGTGCATAGTGTCTACCCAATTCTCCCTCCCACAATAAAATGTAATACCAAAGAGCAGTAACATTCTGTAGGCAAACAATAAAAAAACGGATTTAAAATAGCTTAAAAATAATAAGGAAATGATTGTTGCCTTAAAGCTAAAAGCAGAAATTCAGTTGGTAAGCATTCCATCCTGGCAGAGCCAGACACTGTCCAAGGGTGTTTTAAACAATCTTCAATGATAATGAATATCCATGGGGCGTGCGCTGCAGCAGAAAGTAGCGATAAGTTCTATCCTCTCTGCTAATCAAGCGCAGTACATACGCCCGAGGCCAGCACAGAAGTTAATTAACCTAATTCAACAGCCCTTGCACAGAAGCGGTAAAGCCCTGTTGAAAAACATGAATACATTTGGTAAAGGCTTTTCATAGGCAGCAAAATGACTTCTACTGGTGATGGGAGTCAGTATAGAAATGACATCACAATAACGCCAAAGGTGGTCATCTCCTTTTTCCTTCTGTTTGAAGATCTGCCTCTGCCAGTTCCTGTCGTGATGGTACACAGTGGGGTAACTCCGATTAAAGGCTTGCCTGCTAATCCATATTGAAAAATGAGCGACTGGTGCTCAGGTTATTAGCGATTCTCTCCCAACGTGCTAAAAGTCATCCTGATAACAAGCAAATACGCCATTCTTTATGGCATTCTGGATTTCTATACAGCAGGAACATTAAAAACCAGGCTCAGTTCTGTTCCATTGTGTGATTTATTGCACCCTGTCTGGCCACCCCTAAGGGCTAAATCTACACTGGTGATTTTAGATTAGCTGTTTCAAGTTATTCGGTGTGAATCTGAACGCAATTAATCACAGTAGGTTAAGGAAGAACTCAGAGTCAAAATCTCTTCTATGATGTCTTACAGCAAAGTTGTTTGAATCTAATCATAACCCATATATTCATTCTTAGATTTTAAAGCTGGGAGGGCTGGTACTAAAGGAATTATGTGCTTTAGTAAACATTTAGAATGACAAAAGTCTAAGCCCAATTTAAATACCAATTCCACACGTTTTTGTATTTTTTCTTAGTGAAGATATTCATACCTTTTTCTGACCCCCGCTCACTTCTTATGTAGCTACTGGTACAGGAGGTAGAAGCACAGACAATAATAAAAACACAGTTTGTTGTTCACTTGCTAGGGGCTACCTCTTTAGGATAGTCTCCCCAGTTCTTGTATTACCTATGGGGCAAAATGGGTAAGTAATTGTGCCCAATGAGGAGACAGATAAGTGAACCTGTCAAATCAGTCTGCTGAAAAAAAACAATATAGGATGTTTGCAGGGACAATGCGTTAGTTATGACTAATACATTTTTTTAATTTTGGCTGTTACTGTTGCAATTATTTTATTGTTTACTATTCATTTTTAATGCAAACAGTAATAAAAATTTTTCCAAATTTAAAATGCCGCAGTCAGGCAGATCATTATTACAGAAATGCACGGGCGAGGTATCTTCTTCAAAAATCCCCCTTACCTGTCTAATCACTCTGGGTATCTGGCAAAAAGCAGAGCATCAGCTTTGGATTCCAGGAAACTCAGAAATCCTGGGTTACCCTGCACATGCCTAAATAGAAGGAACATCTGTGCACCTGTGCGGGAGTTGCGTCAACCCAGCCTGGCCAATCAAGAATAGAAAGAAAAAAAAAAGAAGATGGTGGCGCCTTGCAAGGGAACAGGGTTAATGGTACATTGGTAACCCTAAAGAAAGACTTTTGTGGGTTTTGTGTTTAAATGCAATCCCCCTAAGAGGCAACCACCTACCAAAACACTAACCTTCAGTCCTGCTCTTAGTGTGCTGAACTGCACAGTCTTTGCAGAAAAATAAAAGTCTTGGTCTTGGTGGATGGACAACTCACCCTTTAAATTCCTATGACTTCAGCTATTTGGCTGGTGGCCACCTAAGAATGTCCCTAACCACAGAAATAATGTATTGAAGGATGCAAATCGCAGTATGAGCTGCACATATAGCCTGAACTTGTTTCTGTAAAATATTTGCGTCCCCCCAGCAGGGTTGCACAATAAATAGCAAGGGAGTAGATATGAAGGTAAGCATTTAGGTAAGTGAATGGAAGCGATATTAAAAATGAAGTTATCTTGTAACATACCAAATACAGAAAAATCATTTTTGTGGTGGAATGACCCTTTAACAAACCACTAAAGTGCCTAAGCATTTAATGTTGAAACATCCAAACAGTCTGCCCACAGCTTTCTGAGTGAGTTATGCTGTTGCTATCTCTACTTGTTTGGCAAAAAAAAAATCAGATCTAACTGCTAACACTAAATCAAGCGAGGAACAATAGCACCCGAATTTCATGCGCACCTATGACCGTTTCATATTTATTCCTGTTATTTGCTACACAACGGTGGTCCCATCTATCATAGCACATCTCTGCTGCGCGAGGCACCCACTTCTGGCATTATTACAAGTTGACTCTGTGCGGGTTTTAAATCAGACTTTTTTTTTATAAAGTGATAGCAGGGCAGATGTATTGCTCTGGTCACAAGCCGCTATAAATCACAGGAATTGCTCAAAAGCTGCCTAAATACTAAGCAGAACAATTTGTGCTGCATGGCAGTGAATGGATATTGCAATAAAGGGATATTTATGTGCAATACTGAATCACACACTTCAATAAGCATTGCTTATATTCATTATTCCCAGTGAAAGTCCCATGCATCTGTACAGGAGTTGTGTGGGGACCACTGCCAGAAATGAATTACTTACAGTTTTTTTTACATTGTGTACAAAGCTCTCTGTACCAGCCAATCACTGTGCTTAAAGAGGACCTTTCACCAAAATAGAAGATCTGCTTACACTTTCTGGACCACCTTCCCGTATCACCTACAACTGTGCCCCTTCTACATTGCTCAGCATGATGGTGCTTTCAGAGGAGTTACACATGGAACTCAGCGGAGGCAAAAAACAATCAAAAGGATACTATAGTCTATTCCAAGAACTGGACTTGCTGTTCTGCCTTCAACGTGAACCATCCTGAAAGGACAGCAATGTGATCCTCACCTAGGCACCCCAGGTGGAAGAACTGGGAACAATAATTGCAATCCTAAACTTAATTTTTTTTTTTCACCACACACGTGTTCACCAAACCTGCACACCTCGAGCAGCAGCATTGCTTCTTAAAGAACCAGCATCTGCACATTTGACAGCAGGTGGCAATGAGCAGAACTACTACCACCTATTGCCATCATTATTCATGATCAGGAACCACTGCCAAAAGGGAAATGCTAGATGAAGTGTCTTCCTGAAAAGCACTGGTTCCTGACATGAAGAAGTAAGTGCACCCCAATCTCACCACCAATGTGAACAAAGGATTGCAGGTAGAGATAGAGGTCTAAAAAAAAGGTATCATAATCTATGCAACAAAAAGATACAAAAGGCAACCAACAATTTGCATTGGAAAGGGCTGCTATAAGTACAGAATGAATACAGCAGGATTTCTCTGCTTATGTTTACCTTGAAGTACTTAACACTGTCATATTCATGCTAATCTTAACAATTTATTAAGAGTCAAGTCATATAAAGTGACTATCACCAATTCCCCAAAATTACCCTGATCTTTATAAACCTCTGCCCATTCTGCTTAACTTCGCCCAACTGAAAAGCTTCAGAATCTGGCAAACTTTACACCTATAACATTTTTGGGTTATATGGGTCTCCCATTGTGTGTTCAGATTCCTTCCATCAGCTTCTACTACATGGCAAAGTAATAATGCAGGAGACAGCTGATAGAATCACAGCACCCAAAAGGCAACAGTGACATTCGGTACTCCCTGATGTTTTGGATGCAAAGATTCTGCTGGAGACCGTAGCTAAGCAAGAGAATGAATTTCACAGGAAAAGCCAGAGGGATAGTGGAGTAATAATCTAAAGTCAACAAAGCATGTATCAGGAGCTGTGACATAGATAGGGATGTGTTAATGTAATGGATTACAACAGGGGATGGGCGTCCTGGAAAAAAAGGACCCCCATCAATGATTATACCAACAAAGTTGATAAGAAGTAGCTATAAAACTTTTACTTCATGTCTACATGCTCATCCTACATTATATATTCTTCATTACAGAAGTTGGCACAATATTGGGCACCCTTTGGAATAGGAAGTCCCATTAGGGATTAGGGGTTTTCCCCCTTTTTTCAGTGAACAATAAACCTCTCTTGGTGAGTACAGACACTAACTAATGGGAAAAAAAGACTTGTAGGATTCTTTCAGTACTTCAGTAGCTCAAGTTGGAATTTTTACATTCCATACATACTGTTGGGAGACTCAGAGGATGAAATCAACCCTTCCCCATTCTCCTAAGAAGACTCCCTTCTACCCTCCCTGCTCTGTTATTATGACACTGTGTGAAGATGCAAATAATAAATGAAAGTCAGAAAGCAAACAGCTACTGATGTGTTATTTCTTTAGAAAAACCACGAGACATTATAGCTTTACACACGCAACAAAAAGTATAAATAATAGTTAATTAAAAAAGTATTATTACAATTAAACCAATATAGTTACCAAGTATAAAAAAATATAGACACCATTTAAGTTACCACTGAGTTTTTGGAAGGAAACTGGACAATCAAAAGAAAGCAAAAAAAATGCAAGTTCCTCTCTTAGAAATTAAACCAGCGGTCGCCAACCGGTGGTCCCTGCCTCTGACCGGTACGCCGCCAGCAGGGTCAGAAGGACACAACCCGCCCCCTTTCCCATTGCAGGTCTGAGAGTGGGCGGATTCTGGCATCATGACGTCACTATAAGGGAAGCTTTATACCCTTTGAGTGACACATGGCTCCCCGTGCATGCGCGATCCGGAGCCCCTAAATTTAGTGGTACGTAGGTTAGAAAAGGTTGGCGTACACTGAATTAAACCACTAATTCAAGCCCAGCTCTCTGTACAGCTGCTTCCTATCTCCTCGTTCTGCCTCCTTCTTTTAAGCTATAATGCCAAAATGTTGATGTTTGCCAACAAAAGAGAGCAGCACACATGCAGTAGTAGACTAAAGTGTTAGCCTTACAGCCATTTACAAACGTGTATTGAAAATAGTAGGTTCTCTGCAAATTACATTCTTATAACAGAACAGAATGTCATCCTTACCTGATGTATTATTTCAGACACAGGGAGTTGGTTGGCATATGTCAGTAGGTCTGCCACTGGGACATCTGGTGAATACCTGAAATTCAGATAAAATTACTATTTATTAATATAGGTTCATACAACAAAGATTTTCTGCCAAATTAAAGAGGGGTAAAATTAAAATTATCAGCACACACAATGTGTAGTAATGATTGGAAGGGAAAGGCCATGTGATATAACCTGCTTAAGCTGGTAGATAGGACTTATTTTTTTAACCTGAAAATGGCATTAAAAAAAGCATCACAATTTATACTCGGGTCACTTCACTATATGGCACTGTGGCTCCATGTAAAGTGTATAAAACTCTGGCTGTGGAAGACAGGTTTGGTAAACAGTTTACATGAGGATTTAGTGCCATCTGCAATGGATCATAGAGAGGGGAAAATAAAAAGCATAAACAGAATGAGCTCATCTGATTCCCCCCCCACTTTAAAAAAAATGTTAAAAAAAGACAATATTTGTATTGGAGTTTCTGTTTATTACCAATTTGAATGTTAGCATTTTGTGCCCTAGGGTTATACTTGAGTCAATCACTGTCAGCCAGGGATGAGTGGTGAAGCAGACCTGGGTAAATCTCAAAACTAAAAGGACAGAAATACGTATTCTTTTCCAGGTACAGCAGATTTTGCATATGTTTTTTGTCTCTATATAGCAGATTCCCAGGTGTTTTGCATTGAAAGTACTGTTTATCATGAGACCCCAGTGTGGGTGAAGAAGTAATGCTGACCCCCCCCCCAAAAAAAAAAAAAAAAAAAAAAAAAAACCCTTAACCTCTAGTGGGACCCTAAGGTCTATTTAGGATGTAATACGAATTTTTTAACACAAACATCTTCTCATTTTTTATTTTCTTTAAATTTAAACTGAAAAAAAAAAAAAAAACAACCATTAGACCAACTATTTACAACTAAGGCTGCATACACACGTTCAAATATTGTCGTTGGAAAGAATTTTTCACAATCCGACAAAAGATTGAACGATGCATGAATGAGCGCTGTACATACAGAACCATTCTGCTCTATGGAGAGGGGAAAGGGGGGGGGGGAGACAGAGCGCCACCCCGCTGCGCTTTCTTCGCTTCACTTCCATTGGAATCGTTCATCATTTGTGGGACGGCCAGATCCATGAACGACTTAACAAAGAGCCCTGTACACACTCCAGATTCTTGTCCGATATCAACCCTGAGGCGATTATTGGACGAAAATCATCTGATGTGTGTACGTAGCCTAAGGCATCACTTTCCTTTCATTTATTAGGATCAATTAGGCTTAACTTTGTGTTATATCCCAAGATTCTGGGTATACATGTACAAACTGTAAAAGAACAGCCTAGAAAAAAAAATGTACTAAGAAAAAAAGCTTCTATTGAAGCCTTCGATGACTTCACATCAAATGCGTTGATCTTGACATTGCCCAATTCTGCAAATATTTATCACAGACGAGGCTTGAGTACAGAATGTAAACCCTGTGTTGTCTTCCTGTGATCCGTGGTGTACTGCCTAATACACTTCAAAATACACTCTCTCCATTAATGAAATAAAACAAACCACATCAGAGCCGTCAGAAGCTTTTAAAGTTTTGTTTTTTTGCGGTTGAAAGTGAAATGATCCCAAATCCAAAAAGTGTAAATAAACCAAACATCCAACACCTGAGACCAAAAAAGAAATGTCACTTACAGTAAAGATCTGCAGCTTCTTTGTTTGGGGAACTAAGCAGGTAAATTAAAATAGTGCATTACTGCAAAGAATTGTAAAGTATAAAACAATACCCTTAAAAATTAGAACTGATCCCTTCTGTTTTGAAAACTATTCTCTACCTGGCCATCTGATTTTTTTGGGGAAGCGGATATAGTAAGTGGTATAGTCTGGCTTTCTGGCCCATAGCATGTGCGACACATCATGGACCCTGCACCCCTCTATCCCAATTGCATAATAGAAGCGTACTGTCAGTCAACAAGCATCTTAGAGAACATGTAAAACAATGGATTTTTCTTACTTTCTTTTGTTACAGTAAATATACCAATGAAAGCATTTTGCCTTACCGCTCAATAAATGCAAAAATGCTTGTTGAACTAGAGTGGTCCTTTGCACTCTGCAGCATTATCTCAGGGACTCTGATCAGCACTTCTAGTTTGGTTTAGTATTTGTATAGCGCCAACACATTTTGCAGAGCTGTAAATTAAATAGGGGTTGCAAATGACAGACACATACAATGAAAAAGGAGGAGGAGAGGAATCTGTCCAAGGAGCTTACAATCTAAAAGGAGGGGAAATGGTACACAATAGGAGGGGGATGTGTAATAGTGAGTGAGTGGTGAGGGTTGAACCCCCTAGCGTTCTAATTCTGCCCGTATTTCCATGCAAAAAGCGTTACATTTTTTTTTTGCATGGAAATATATTTTACATTGTAGGCTATAATTCTTAGATATAACTCACCGATATATGTCCAATACTTAATAAATTTAATAATAAACTTTTAAAATAAAATAAAAAAAATCTGTTAAAAAAAATAAATCAAAAAATAGTGAAACATGTAATATAACTGTACAGTAGCATGTATAATATATATATAAATTTCTTTGTATTGGACTCAATACAGCTATTTTGTATTGAATCCAATACAAAATTAATTGAATTTCCCGCTGATGCTTCCGCCCGCACCAACGTCAGAGCAAGGTGTTTTTTTTTTTTTTTTTTTAAATGATTTTTACCGACCCCAAGTGTGACTCGGGATTAGCTCTTTTTGCAGGAAAAATCCACCCCGAATCACACTCGGGATTACAACTAGGGGGGTTAAGAGAAAAAAAGATGACGGGTAGACAAAGTTGGATAAATGGGTTTCGAGTGCTCGTATAAATAGTGTGGATAGTAGGAGCAAGCCAAATAGTACGGGGAAGACCATTCTATAGAGTAGGGGCAGCTCTAGAAAAGTCTTGGAGCTGTCCAAGTGGAGAAGTCATTAGTAGGTCATTGGAGTAGTGAAAACAGCGGCTAGGGGGGATTTTTCTTTCAGGTCAGAAAGGTAAGTGGGACAAGAACTGTGGAGGGATTTGAAGGCAAAGCACAGGAGCTTGAATTAGATTCTAAGGTAAAATGGAAGCCAATGAAGAGAACTGCAAAGAGATGCAGCGGAAGGGGAACGATGGATGAGTCTGGCTCCAGAAGTCATATTAGATTGTAGGGGAGATTGAGGGGAGAGACAGGTTAGTGGAATACCAGAGATGAGGATGTCAGAGTTGTCTAGACAAAAGATAAGAGAATGTATTAAGAGTTTGGTGGTCTCTGGAGACAGGTAGAGTCGTGTTTATGAGATGTTGCACAGGTGAAAGTGGCACATTAGGAAACATGTTTAGATGCTATAGTTATCCTTCCAATTTCTTTGATTTTAATGATTTATATGCCAAACCATTTTTAACCTATTGTAAATAATGTGTGCAGCAATATTATATTTATCAAGCATGCTTTAGTTACATTAAAATTAGTATTTTGATATTAATCAGTTTTTGTATATACAGTGAGGGAAAGAAGTATTTGACCCCCTGCTGATTTTGTACGTTTGCCCTCTGACAAAGAAATGACCAGTCTATATTTGTAATGGTAGGTTTATCATAGGTGTTAGAGACCGCATACCAACAAAATAACCCTCAAAAACCCAGTGCTCAAAAGTCAGAGCTTGATGTGCATTGTAAATTGAGCTTTTTGGCATCAACTCAACTTGCAATATTTGGAGGAGGAGGAATGCTGCCTATGACCCCAAGAATACCATCCCCACCATCAAGCATGGAGGTGGACACATTATGCTTTGGGGGCGTTTTTCTGCTAAGGGGACAGGACACCTTCACCGCATTGAAGGGACAATGGACGGGGCCATGTACCGTCAAATCCTGGGTGGGCACCTGCTTTCCTCAGCCAGGGCATTGAAAATGGGTGGTGGATGGGTATTCCAGCATGACAATGACC
The DNA here is from genome assembly GCF_032062135.1 of Pyxicephalus adspersus. Taxonomy (NCBI): domain Eukaryota; kingdom Metazoa; phylum Chordata; class Amphibia; order Anura; family Pyxicephalidae; genus Pyxicephalus; species Pyxicephalus adspersus. Next base: position 11,543,023 of record NC_092865.1, read on the forward strand.
CAAAACACACGGCCAAGGCAACAAAGGAGTGGCTCAAGAAGAAGCACGTGAAGGTCCTGGAGTGTCCTAGCCAATCTCCAGACTGGTTGATAGGGGATCAAATACTTATTTCACTCATTACAACGCACATCAAGCTCTGACTTTTGAGCACTGGGTTTTTGAGGGTTCTTTTGTTTTTATTTTGTCTCTCACAAATACAATAAACCTATCATTACAATTATAGAGTGGTCATTTCTTTGTCAGAGGGCAAATGTAAAAAAATCAGCAGGGGATCAAATACTTCTTTATATTACATATACAATATATGAATATCAATATATGTTTTAGTAACGTATATTACAGATAACCGGTAGTGCGGCACTGATTCCACTCCACAAATCACCAACCCTACTATGAACTGGATGGAGGTCAGAGGTCCATCAACAAACTTCATACCTCATGATTCCAGCGTTGATCCCGGTAAACAGCTCACCAATCCTACTAAGGACTGGCAGTCACTGCTCTATTACCAAACCTCATCATTCCACTATAGGAAAGGGAGTATCATCATTGGGCTTTACTTTGAGATATCTCATTAATGAACCTTCGGCAAAATATACCAGCCAATCTGTGCAACCAAAAACGTACTGATTTGATAAAATCAGCTCAGGTTTTGTTCCAGGGCTGATTATTTCTTTATGATTTCTGACTTATTGAATAGATTGCAATTGGTTTCTGAAACAACTATTTTGCAGAAGCAAACCTTTACATGTATGACCAAAATAAGGATTATGATCCAAAGTGCATGTAAAATTGTTTTGTATAAGACAATCAGGAAGAAAAGTACACTTGTTATAGTCAGTATTATTCCCCTACATTCAATGTTCTTCTGGTTTGGAAAGAACCCTGTATATCAAAGGCTTGTTTTCATCAACATCTCCCACCAATAGTTCTGTCTAATCTTCGTTTTTCCTGAAAGCCTAAGGACTAATTTTAGTCTACTTTTTGAAGCTGGCTTTCCTGGGAGTCCCCAAATCAAATTAAGCAGTAAGCCAATACAAGATCAATTACACACTGGGGACCCATTTACATTGTTTTCAGCAGCACTGAATTCTCCATCTACAAGTAATTTAGAAAAGGGCTTTAAAGCAAGTTTTACTTTTTACAGTTAACAGATTTACTTTGAATGATAACTAGAAGCCTCCAGAATGTTGCCTTCCATTCACTACTTGCTGCAGTCTCCTCCCCCGCCCCCACAAAAAAAAATACTCAATGCTTTAGGGCATGGTGAAATACAAGGCTTTCTTCCAGGCCACCCACAGTCTAGAACTTGATGCTTTACATGTATTCACAAAACCCAAGTGTGGTTACGTTTAGGCAGAGAAGGTTCCTTAGTCCTGTTTAGGTTCCAACTACACAGGGATCCCCCGGAACTCTGGCAGAAGAAAATGGTAGAAAGAAAGTATAAGCAATAGAACTAGATGATATCTGCCATCCAAAAAAAAACTTTACTTTTCCCTAGAATGAATAACAATGGGTTCACTTTGCTAAGATAGGATGCACGATTCACTTTCTACCATAATGCAACAGCACTACATGTTTGAGGAGTTAACTGCCCGGCCCCAGACCATGTGGACAATGGGCAGAAAAGACATGCTCTAAATTCCACATCTACTTATTACTTTAGATACCAGCAAAGAACAGAACAACATGGCAGTAAAGGGAATGAAGCAGGAAGAAGGAAGTGTTGTTTTCTCTGCATGTAAAAGCACTGGGTAATGTTCGAGCCTTTGTTGACCAGCTTTTGTTCACACTTACCCATACATACCTATGAGAATGAAAATGCAGCTAAAGCAGGTCAAATAATTGCATTAATTCCAAATTGTATGAAAATCACCCCAATTAACTAGCCCCCTACATTTACCCACAAAAGCCTGATTACACAGACCATAAAACCTATTTAGTTACCCAATTAAAAAAAAAAAAAAAACTTGTGAGGAACATGGTGGAAGCACAACAGTTTCTGTCGCTGATCTGCAAGTGCATTGCCTGCCTAAAAAATGAAAATCTATTTAAAACAGTCCAACAAAACAATTCTACTCTATGGCTTATCCATTCCATTACATGTGAATTTAAAAGATTAGATGAGACGCTTCAAAGAATAATCTATGTGTCCTGCTGTACCGGATCAATATAGAACAATTCAGCCTACAATAGGTTTACAGCACCATTGAGCAATTCATTGAGAATACAAAATATATCTGAATTGCAAGCTGAACTTCCATCAATACTCATTTCATATTTCAGTGATCACAATGCTGCAGCAGCAATTATGAAATTTTTATTACATATATAGGAAGCTTGTTTGGGGCAGGACACACAGAATTTCAATATTTCTATAGGTGTAATGCCATTCCTAAACTCACTGAAAGTCTTTACCTTGAATAACTATGTGGAGTGGAAGGTGATTAATTCATACATATTAGGTAAATCTTACCAATATTTAATAAAGAGGTCAGCAGCCTTAAAAAAAATCTTGCAGACTTTCTGGTGACAGTTGTAAAGGATGGGAATAAACTAAAAACCCTATAATGACATCTGCATGCAGTCTGTAATGCTGCTATAAAACTCACAACTTGTTCTGTTTTTAAAATGGGAGAATAGCCAACATGGATTCCAAAATCTGATGTGTAATTTGGTCCAATTTGTAATTTTTGACAATTTTTTTTTAGATCAATTGTGGCTAGTAGGAATGATGCTATGCAGCTGTTCGTTCCCTTCACAAGCACAAGAAGTAAATGTCCATTTGTTCACAGTTAGAGAACTAGTGGGTAGGTATCCAAATATTTTGGTACGCAGCTTAGAAAAGAAGTGTGAGCTCTGTACCAATATAGAGAGATATCTACCCATTTGCAAAATTCTAAGGTAAGTGTGCAAAAAAGTAAACACCACAATGTGTAACAAAAAAGTGAAAGTGAAGTGCACATGGTGTGGCCTTCTTCCAAAGGGAAACAGTCCTTCCGTTGGCTCCTGGCGTAAGCCCACTGACCCAACTTATCTAGTCAAAAGCCCAACACCAATCACTAGCTAAGGGGCTTTCATAAATAAAGGATTGCCAAGCAGGAGAGCAAGGGACCAAATGGCCACCCATTATCCCTTCAGACATCAGGGTAGGTCAAAAACACAAAGCCTCCATCCTGTGGAAATAAAGAATACAAACAAAATAAGTGAAAGTATAATTTCAGTGAGAAGGCTGTTTAGGTGTCAGGCAGTTTAATTCAAGGTAAGGTCATCATTATGGTAAGGGATCAGTTGGTATGGTTTTAGCATCTTACAAGCCTGATCGGGCTGGGTAAATATGAAAAAGTTAACCTGTGAATGCACAGTATCAGCTTTGGTTGCTGGGAAAACCTGGAAATCCAGGCTTTTGTTGCTTGTGTTGGGGATGGATGAACTCCTGTGCAGGTTATGTCACCCCAGCATTGCCAATCAAGATTGCCAAAGTTACTGGGCAGAAGAAGAAAGATGGCAGCGGCCCAAGAAGGAGCACAGATAGGCAAGTGCCGTGGCTTTGATTTTGCTTTAATGTGAGTGGCTTGACGTGCAGCTTTGAAGAGGCGCTCCGAGCACATCTATTGTTGTTCAAGACAACATAGGGACATTTTATGGAATGTTAGGACAAATTTTTGCTCTTACTGCTAAAAGTCCCTTCTTAAGAAGTAGCAGTGTTGAGTTTTTTGGGCCTAAGACATTATCTACTGGTTTCAGGTAATGGAACTAAAACAGTTTGCTGTTGTGTTAAAGTTTTGTAATGTTTTCAGTATATATGTAAATAGCGGTCATTGATGCTCTTGAAATCCTGGCTGTGGCCATTTCCCAAATACTTACAAAAAGATATGGACGAAAAGTACTTTTATGAACATTTAAATCAGCGATTACTTAAAAACAGGCAAAAAAACATAAAACAGCATTGCACGTGCAACGGTAATAAATCCTCGCTGCTCTGAACGCATTCATAGCCTTCCCAGCCAGCCTGTTCTCTAATAAACCATAAGGGATAGATTTATTCAGTTTTATTGACGCGCTTTGGTTTCAAGCGCACAATTTAATGAGGCTGTTTATGTGAATATGTTGGGTTTTAATTAGGCTCCATACACTGACAGACGAGCAAACAAAACCCGAGCTGGTAGCACATTTCAGGAGCTAATGGTTTGCGGACATTTCACAGGATAAATTGGCTCTTGAGGGATTCCGGGATGTTCTGGAGCTACCGGGTTATCCAGGTGATAAACGGCTCTGCTTTCCCTGCTTGACTGAAAGCAAATATATTTAAATGTTCCAGGTGAGCTGAAGTGATCATGATTTACATATAGACTACAACAAAACTATAACTATACATCATGGGGTTCCAAACAAAAGTCATTAATGTGCTCCCCAGGCTCTACAACATTCAATTCCGTTACGGAGACCCACACAATTTGGTAATTTACTTTACAGCCTATGAAGATTGGCTTGGTTGAATTCTGCATGAGGATTCCCAGATCCCAGAAATCGTAATAGTACAAATCTTCAACCTCAAAGCCTAACTATAAACCCAACAGTAAATCTCAGGCCAATGTGCGACCAGTCGTAATGCCTTCACCTTTGCTCTGAGTGGTAAATCACATTGGAGGGTTTCAGCAGCAGCAGAAGTGTGGTCAAAGTCATTTGGGCAGGGCTAGGTGTGGCTAGCTGCTAACATCTTATAAAGCTCATGAATAAGCCATGGTAATGATGGCAGCCACAAGTCCAGATCTCCCCCCATCCTAGGAGCATCTTTTCATCCTAATATGATGCAAGAAGACATAACTTAGATTAGCGTGGCAACATTGCTCTGAATTCAGGGGCAGGGAGCCATGACAGGAAGCTACATGAAGAAAGAAGCTTCACTGGCTGGACCAACAGGTATTTGTGAAAGTTTACAAGGGAACAAAGGGTGGATATACTTACAAATTAGCTGCTCCAGTACATATCTTTTAATGGAAGGCTTTAGTTCTACTAGTTTTCAAAAAACGTAACTTTGGAAACACCAGGCAAACCTTTAAATACATATATGTTTACTGTGTAACCTAATAACTTTTAATACATGCAGCCAGTAATTCTAGCAATTTACACAAATGTCACCAAGGCAAGTAGCTTTATTATAGGTTTAATACGAGTTTAGCCACACTCATAGGAGTTCAAATGGATTTTGTCCCCCAAAGACAGGCCATTGACAACATCGGAGGCATTTTTCATTTAATAGACCATGCTAAAAAAAATTTCATACCAACTATGCTGTTATCCTTGGATGTCAGGAAAACATTCGATTCCCTGTCCAGGAAGTACCTCTTATGTACATCAAAAATGGGGTTTTGGCAATAAATTATTGACATGGATACGACCGCTTTATTCTAGACCAAAGGCCTTTGTGAAAAATGCCGGGTTACATTCTTTTCCTTTTTGCCTGCTCTCCCTGGTTTTATTTGTTCTTGCTATCGAACCTCTCTGGCACATCTTGACTACAAGTTTAAGATTGTGATCACAAACTTACCATGTTTGCAGATGACGTATTAGTGGTTATATCTAATCCCAATGCTCAATCTAATGGCAATAATGAATGTTTTGGAAGAATTTGGTTTAGTGTCAGGCCTCTGTGTATACAAGACAAATTGTAAAGCTCCTAAAATTTCTCTATCAGCCTCAGTGGTGTCCCAGATACAGGGAACATTTAATTTTACATGGGTCACGGTTACCTTATCTAGGTGTCAATCTTACGGCTGATTACCATTCACTATTTCGGGCAAATTACCCTACTCCTTTTAAGAAATTTCACAGTTTATTAGGTAAATGGAAAGAATATCCCATATCATGGTTAGGGCACATAACAGCAGTCAAGATGACCCTGCTACCAAAATTTTTGTATTATGCCAGAGTACTTCCTATTGCGATATCACTTTCATACTTAAAAGATTTAGAATCGCACCTTCTAAAATTTGTATGAAGAGAACAAAAACCGAGAGTTGCTAACAATGTATTATATCAACCTAAGGCCTGTGGTAGCTTAGGCCTCCCTCATTTTTTTAAATATTACCAAGCAGCCCAAGTAGCCCAATAAAGGTTATATCATGCAGGTCTGGAAGTTCTGGTCTGGAAGTTCTGGTCTGGACTTGATTTCCTTGGAATTATTCTCTGAAATGATGGGATAGGGTTAAGGGTCAGGGACGTTTGTTTTATTTATTTTTTTTTTCCTCCTCTCCAGTCTTTTTTGAATAATCCCAAATTTACCCCAGGCTACTCCGATTCTGGACCCTTTTCTTGGTGCTTAGATCATAAACTAAGCACTCGTGTGAGTTTCAGCAAATTGGGCACTCTGTATTCTTTTCAGGATCTCAGGGAAAAATATGATATACCACCAGGAGAATTTTTTAACTTTACCCATGTCTACCTCTACCAACCATTGAGAATCCACACCATTTGAACTAATTTGTTTTACTGTTCCTTTCTCCTCCGGTGTGATATCATTACTTTATGATTGTCTTTTACAACCTTTGACAACTACAGATCCTGGATATACCCTGAAAGGGCTTCTGATCTTGGGCAAAATATTGAGGAGAAGGAATGGCTGGAGATATGGCACAATGTGGCTAAGAGCTCTTTAAGAGTTAATGCTTTAAAAGGGAAGTTAGACATTTTTGTTGCAATGGTACTTGGTACCTGCTCGTATTTCTAAGGAGTATTTTCGAGAATGCCACGTGGAAAGTACCTATCAAAATATATGGTGGGAGTGCCCTGTTGCCCAAAGGTTCTGGCGCTATCTTTATTTTGTATTAAGATACTATAGGATACAACAAGATTAATAGTATTTTGTCTTTTTCTTAAATTTTGTTTATAGTTTTCATTCACTTTATGTTAAATTTTCATGTTTTACAGTAATATGTTTGACTATGTTTTTTGGTTATTTTTCAGTATTTTCCTTTTCCCCTTTTTTATTTCTGTTCCATTTTCCACTGAAAATCTTTAAGAAAAATTATTGAATAAAAAAAACTAGTTTAGCTGCAATACTCCCTTCCATTCCCTTTATTCCCTGCATACTTGGGACTCTTTAATCTAGTGACAGTCCTCTTCCAGGAGAAATAAATTCTAGAACCATCCAAAATACTTCCTATATACCCAAGTCATGGACAAATCCCTGGGGATGCATATTAGGCCTGGGCTCAAGGTATTACTGAACAGGACAGAGATTTTATCCTATGTTTTGAGGTCAGAACTAGGAACTAAAATCATACTTCTGCAATAATATTCTCAGCTGCTTGATGGCTCCCCAGCTGGAAAATTATCTCAGGGATTTGTTGCCAGCCCTGGAATCCAGGTTTCCCTTGCATGTGCCAGGAATGACTAAACTGTCTATATGGCTTAAGTTTTCTCCAGGATGAGAAGAAGAAAGATAGTGGTGCCCTTCGATTAATCAAGGACAATCAAGGAGTACAGCAGGTTCAGTTCCACTTTAAAGGGGTGCATTAAAACAGGGTGGCGAATAACAAATTAGTATTCAGGATGTTTGGTTTAGGTTAGCAAATCTGTATGTTACTAGGTCACCAGCACCAGAAACAATACTATAAATTCTATTCTGAGATCTAAAGACTCTGCCATCGGAAACTATAAAGAAGTTATTTATTTTTTTTTAGACCACAGTAGTTCTTCATGCTCATATTGAAAAAGGGTTAGTAATATGAGGTGATCCCCTATGGCTATACTCTGGCACAGGATCACAGTTTCCCTGCCATAATTCTCATCTAGAAGAATAATTTAGTGCCCTGCCACTGGCAAGATTAAACTACAGCCAGCTCAGCAACTTCTGTAGAATGGGGAGATGACCCAGCAAATCAGTCCCTTCCTGGGTCTTTATTCATAGATTTGTATCTTAATAGTGGAAACTACAATAATGGAAATGTCACTTAGTAAGTAATAAAACTGTTTCCACTCCTTATTAATCTTGTTGGGAAAACTGTTTGTTATTAGAATGCAACATGTGAAGTTACTTTGCAAAATATTTTAAATAACAACCACTAGCTGGGAGCAAAATGACTTATAAATTAAGGTTCTCTGCTGACTAACCCATCTCACTTCGGAAAAGGGCAGCCGCAGTGATCTTTAAATATACGACCGTGGCCTTTTGTGACAAAAGTAGTTAAACCAGTCACAGGTCTCAGTAACCCTTCCTGTGTGTGCTGATCCAGATATTGTGGCAGCTTGTTACACATTATCAAACTAATAGACTATGGCAACTTGAAGTATATGTAAACACAGTGTTCAACTCAGAATTTTTTTTAAGCTGGGTGGGAAAAATTTTTTAGCCGGGTGGCAGCCCCTGTACTGTGACCCAACGGTTCAGTAACTACCCAAAAACATCTGGGTGGTTACTGAAATGTACCAAGTGGTACACCCAGCTAAAAGGGGCTGGGGAGAACACTGTAAACCTAACATATAGCTATGTCATTTTTGTATCCGTATTTTCCCAATAGATTTTTGGAAGCTGGGAGGGAAGATGCTGTAGGCGGGTGGTAGCCCTTGTATGGTGACTTCAGTAGCCATCCTAAAAACAGCCGGGTGGTTACTGAAAAGTGCTGGGTGGTGTGCCCAGCTAAAAGAGGCTGGAGGGAAAACTGGATATGTTAGATATATAATTGAAAGCATTTATTTCTATCTGTTCAATTAGTACAAAAATATACTTGTTAAACCTCCAAGAATCCAATAGGGAGTGTCCTATATAGTATCCTATGCAGTGCTGGCAACCCTGCCTTGTTCCCCTGGACACCCCCTCCATAGATAATCAGCAGGAGGAATCTGTAGTACAACTCAGAAGTGAGCACCCTACACTGACAACAGACTAAAAAAAAAGATCACACAGTGAGTGTTGTCACCTTTAGACAATTGGTCCCATTTATCAAAGGTCTCCTGGACTGGAGGATAGATTATCAAAAGTAAACTGTGGTGATCCAACAAACCTTGAATGGATCTTGTCCGGGATTGAAAACATTTGCCAAATAATAGCAACTTTAAAATCAAGCACATAGACAAGCCTGTATTTACAATTACTAATCTTCATGAGCACATTGGAAGCTCTAAAACCATGGACACATAAATTATGCAAACCTTGACAGCATCAGTTGGCATTAGGCTTGCTCGTGATAAGGAAAAAACAATACCTCTGTCCATGGTGGGATGATCTAGAGGATTTATTTAGCAGTGGCAGCAAACAACATCCCAATAAGAAACCAATATAAACTGTAGGAAAGCACTTGAATTTTAGGTATCCAGATTCTTTGCATCACTGAATGACAAGGACATTTAAAAATGTATAAAAATACTTGCAATTACCTCCAAAGCTCTTCTTAATATTTAAGAAAGCTTAAAATATTGGGGAAAATTCTTAGTTATAGTTTTCTGCACAACAATTTTATGCAGTTCAATATTAGGTTAAATAGTAAGGAGAAGAAAAAACCCACATTTACACAAAAAGTACAGAAGAAAAAAATATATATTTTCCTTTACTGTAGTTAGCCTTCTGTCTAGATCAGGGCTGTCCAACAGCTATTCATTCAACAAGGCTGTGACTAACGGTCATTTTCTGACTCCTTTTAAACCACAGCCAACAAAGTCTACTGATGTCTGACAGAGAAATAATAAAATGATCCTGTTCCTTAATGAATGGAGTTGGCTAGCTCTGGTCTAGATGAATATTAGGTTATGTTCAGACTGGCTTGAGGTGTGGTTACAACTTCCTTATTCCAGTGATCCCTGCTTTGGGGGAGAAGCTTCTTACTAGAGAAGTAACTAGAGAAGTAACTGGTACCAGAAGCCCAAGAGAGAATGAATGGGGTCCAATATGCAGAATGCAGTGCTGAATGAATAGGGTCAAATCTGCCGAAATCTTTAAGAACCAGCGCTGCGGTGCCAGTGACCAAACAACTGGTAAGTGGATCCACGCAAGAAATGTTTTATCTCAAGGTAGGTCTGAACCTAGCCTTAAAGTGGAACTAAAATGATTGATCAGGCAGGTGTTTGTTATAGAAAGGGACAGGCAATGTATCCCTAAATGAACTCCCATGCACCTGTGCAGGAGTTACATCATCATGGACTGTGATAGAACAGGGACAGGTGAGCAGGGACTGGGTTTAATTCCACTTTAAAGCTAACCACAAGACTGCTTATATATTAAACTTTCTCCCTTTACAAAGATTTTTTTTCATAATTGTCACTGTAAATGCAAGTCTTTTATTTACGTTTTAGTACTTCTCCATTTTAGTATTAGGTGTAACAGATGAGTTTCTGGGGTTCAGAATTAAAAAATAGATTGCAGTCATTTTTGAGGGCGGCCTAGATATCTTAAATCAAGTTTGCCATTAAAGCAGTCCAAATAAATTTTTAATATTTTTACTTTAATAGTGTTTTAATAAGAATTGATTTATTCTTATGGGAAAACATTGATACAAGTATTTTTTCACCATTTTATTACATTAATTTTTCCCCATATTTTTCCCCATTTTTTAACTAGATTTGTAGTCCTGATGAAGTGTGGTTCAAGCCCCTAAAACAGGGCTTTTTTTTTTTTTTGTTTAAATTAGTAATAAATGTTTGGATGAAAATCTAAAAGTATCCTTTCACTTGTTACCTATTGGTCTGGTGTTCTGTTTCTTCATTATTTCAATTGCTTTTACCTGCTAGGCCTTAGACTAACTTAAGTTCTTTCTTTTCTCTTCATTTCATCCTTTCTCATTTTCCTTTTCCTTGGCAGTCTAATTATGTCAATATTTTATGTCAAAACCAGTATATTGTTTTGCGTGGAAATTTGTTGTTTAAAATTTTATTTCTGTAATTCTTAGGAATAACCACTGGGTATGATTAAGCTTGAAACACAAATCAAAAATTATATTATTATAATAAATATTTAAAAATAATAATTATAAAAAATAAAAAAATTAATAATGTTATTTAACCACCCGACTGTTAAGCCCGACCTTGGTTCGGGTCTATCGATTTTGCAAAAACCGATAGACCCGAACTTTTCTCACTACCTAATTTTCCATTACTTACCTGGTCCCCGCTGCGATGATCCAGCGTCGATCGAAAAAAAAAATACTCATCTTCTCCCCGCAGCTCCTCCGGAGATGTCTTCTGTCTTCTTGCTTCAGCCGGCGAGTGCAGTTTCCCGGTGACGTCTCTGCATGCGCCGATGCGGGCGGGAGGAGGGCCAGAAATTAAAAATTTTGTATTGAGTTCCTTTGCATTGAACTCAATACAAAAAAGCTGTATTGAGTCCTTAAACTTTTTGTAATGATTTTTTTTTTTAAAGGTTTTTTTTTATGTTTTATAAAAAAAATTTTGTTATTAAATTTATAAAATTTTGGACATATTTCGGCGAGTTATGCGGTAATTTGGTGAAGTATAGCCTACAATCTAAAATAAATTTCCATGCAAAAAAATTAACACTTTTTGCATGGAAGTACAGAAGTTTGGAAAGAATTAGAATACCCAGCGTTCAAGTACGCGTCCCTCGGCGATTCCTGATGATGTCCCTGCATGCGCCCGTCGATGGGGGTCATAGCGGGAAATTCAAATATTTTGTATTGGATTCATAACAAAGTTCTGTATCCAGTCCAATACAAAATAATAGAAAATATATTTATGTGGTTTTGTCTATAGGTATGTGACGTTGGACACTAGGGAGGCGTTTTAGAAAAATATATTACTATACAGTATACCGAATTATCACTTTTTCAGTATTTTTCATTTATTTATGTATTCTTGTTTAAGCTGATTTTTGTGTATTTTAATTTTATTAAAAGTATTTTTTTTTTTACATGATTGTGTGTTTCAAACATTTTTTATATTTATGATATCTACTAGACCCTTGTTCGGACATATTTCTGTAAGTTACAGGTCTACAATTTAAAAAAAAAAATTCATGAAAAACAGTGTACCGCTTTTGGTACAGAAATCTAGACATCAGTGTAACGCCCAGGTGGTTAAAAAAAAAAAATAAAAAAAATTAATAAAAAATATTTTTTACATTTGTCCAAACAATGGTAGATTATTTATTATTTGGGTTTATGTTTTATAATTTTATCACCTATTTTTTTATGCTACCTCGAATGTGGCTGGGGGTTAGCGATTCTAGTACATAAAATTCACCTCGAGCCACACTCGGGAATACCGCCAGGGGGGGTAATGGCACATTTATTTATCTCACGAAGCATATCAAAGGCAGATAACACAGTCAAAGTCATAACTGGGTGCTGAAAATCTAATTAGAATCATACTATCATGACTAACTGTTACACATAAATACGTATGCTTGGTCCAGGTGCTCAATGTGACTAAATTGCTTGTCATGCCGATGTGTGTATTAATTCTGTCCTTGTATCATTTTGTCAAATGTAATCAAATTTTGATTTGGGGATAGAAGAATAATGGAAAATTGATCACAATATATTTACAAACAAGCATGAAATTATTAAGGGAGGCTATCCTAGGAAACTGTTATGTACTTCAAATGAAAGATTTGATTATTTTTAGCAAGGTTCAAGTTGCTTGTACTGTTGTGAAAAGCAGATAGGGGTAATTTACATGTAGGTGTTAACAACACTCATTTTATCAGATTACAAATTCTTACATGACGACCAAACTACCATTCAACTGATAAAAGTTGGACAAATCCAAGAGGGCTTATTTAATAAAAATGTGAAGATTCACACAGTTGAAGTTACGTGCATATCTTAACTCCTTCTTTTAACAGTCTCAGTGATAAAAATGGAACTAAATGGAACTAAAATGGAGCTAACAACACAGGAGTACAATCAGGGAGACAGTTGTCACCCAGTAACAGGAAGTGGTTGACAAGGTCCTTGAAGGTATTTTACTAAAAAATACAGATTTAACTTGAGTTCTTGAAATGACATAAGTTAAGGCTCATATGACATTCCAATCACCAGATTTACATTTAAAGCGGGCCTATCGCCAAAATATTTACTTTAAATAAAGGGGCCTTTTTTTAAAAAAAAAATGGGGAAAGCCTTTGTCCTTCTCTCTTTACCACTATGGCAGTAAAGACCGAATGGAAGCACAGAGCCTTCTGGGATATGTAATGTAAGTATCCCAGGAGGCTTCAGGCTGCTACTTCTGTGCATGCCCAATATGTGGCATGCGCAGAAGGGGCTTTTCCAGGCACTTAAAAAAAAAATGCACGCACAGTGAGATAGAAACTCATTTTTTACAGTAGGCTACATGATCTGATCTTGTGCCTGTGCCGTACGAGATCAGGTGACGTAGCCAAGAAGAAAAAAGATGGCGGCACCTGGAGCTTATTCTGCTCTGAGACAAAGGAGGATTCCAGGAAGGGGCAGAACTGAATTGATTGATTGAATTGAAACCAGGTACAGAGGGGGAAGGGTGGGTCTCAGTGGCAGTAAAGGTAAGTGGTGTTTTTTCATTTTTAAAACCGTACCACTTTAATCTAATGTGTGCCTGAACCTAATGATAATCGGCATCAATTTAAAAATGGACTAACCTGAGCAATTGTAAACTATTGAATGAAAAGCCAGGTCTTTATAAATACAGAATTTTCCAACAATTACATGCAACCTTCATCATTAACAAAACTGTCAATCAATAACATGCTTCTCTACGCATTTCACATGACATGCTTCATCAGGAGCAACACCTATTTATGTCTATAATATAATAAACAGTCCAACATGTACACAATGCTTGATATTTACAACAGTATACTATGACAAATAGATTGTAAGCTCTTCTGAGTAGGGTCCTCTCCTCCTTCTGTGTCAATGTCTGTATCTGTCTGTCATTTGCAACCCCTATTTATTGTACAGCGCTGCGTAATATGTTGGAGGTATATAAACACTGTTTATTAATAATAACACAAAGAAAGACAGAACTTCCTGCGCATGAGTTTTAAAATAAATATTTTAAAAGCATTTGTTGCAATTCTGTTCTTGATTTTTTATTTCCATGCCTATTTTCCTGATGTTCTTTTTTCAGTATTATAGTGTAATTGATAGAAAAGACACAGTCATCAACTTTGAAAAAAGGGCACAAATATGAATTGAACACCAGCATCCTCAGAACTCCTAACCAGTGAATAATTTGGAGAAAGGTAAAAAAAAAAAAAAAAAAAAAAACCTTTTTAACGAATGGTTCAATTTGCTCTGATAAGCAAAACAAATCCTTCTTGATCCCTAAAGAAAAACTTAATACTCCCTAAAGCAATAATCTGCAGTTTATTATATAAATGATTTACACTTATGCATTTTTAAACATCTCCACACTTTTTTATAAAACAGTCTACAGCAGCGGTCAATTTACGTGATATAGAAGGCTTTTTCAAGTATGGTCCCTGACTTCTCCAAAGTGCTGCACATGAATACTGTGAATGTATTGCTGAAGAAAGCTGTCAGAGGCTGCAGACATCTAATAAAAGATGGTCAGAGTGCTACAAACATACTAAAGGAGTCGTTGGAGACTGGGGACAGTGATAGACCCAGACAGTCACAGAACGGAGACATAGTGCATGAGAGTGGTGAAGATCAAAGCTATTACCGTTCTGTTACAAGTCAGTGCATTCACAATTGTGCTTCCTATAAGCCCATCAAAAATTACTTGTGCTACATTTGATGTTTCTTTTAGAAATTTTCATTATAAAATTATTTTTTGCTTTATACGGTGGCAAGATTTTTTTTTCTCTCCCCTATAACTCTTTTCTCTCATAGGAGCCTTTTTTTCTCAAGAAACTATCTTACTTACCATAGTCACTGTGCCCATTCTAGGCTAGTATTTAAAGGGAAAACCACCATGAAAAATAGCAAGCTGCTTATGCAGAGATGGAGTCTGTAGCAAAGTCCTCAGGACTTAATATGTCACACTAGGGGTTAATTCCCTTTATCTCTTCCAATATGCACAGAATCTCCCATTCCGCACACACAATATGCCTAACATTTCCCTTCCCTGGGAAAAAAAGGCCACAGCATTAAGTCGTTTTTCACTGAGCAATAATAAAATGCCAGCCTGCTCGGCTGGGCTACTGTATTAGGAACTCAATTACTGTAACTCTTCCAATAAACTGGTCACATTTGCAGGTTGCATGCAAAATACTTTTGCGGGTCAGGTGGCTTCTCTGTTCTATGCAAAATGCATCTATAGAAAATCTGTGTTATGTTAATACTGCGACAATTAAACGACTGGTTCACCTGAAGTCAGTGCAGGGTTCCATACATTCTGAAGTGCTATTTGCCGAATAGAAACTTGTATCTTGGTGAATTTCGTTGATGAGATCCCATACTGACCGCTATGGTACTACTGACTCTTGTATTGACTGGAGGTCAAGGGTGAAGGAACATATAAGAGTTGTAGGTGACATCCAGGATATTGGAATCAGACTTCAGCATAAGATATCTTAGACAATGGAGCATGCAGAGGTAAATGAGAGTACATACACCAACCTTTTCTAGGCTTGGACCAAAAAGTAAAATTGGAATGAAATGTCCCTGTTTACACACATCGAAAATATTATTCACATCAAGCTGATCTCTTTTACATATATATATCAGAACAAGCATTGAAATTAGCATAAATTTGCAAACAATGTAGCATTCCCTGCAGCCCTTATCAGTTAAAGGAAATCTAAAGTTACAGTCCTCAGATTTTTATTAATATACAGTATTTGTACAGCTCTGCGTAATATGTCAGCGCTATATAAAGTCCATAGTCATGTCACTAGCTTTCCCTCAAAGGGTATCACATTCTAATGTCCCGAATGTTATTATTATATTCTAAGGTACTTTTTTATGCGAAGCCGATTAACCTAATTGAATGTTTTTAGAATGCGGGAGGAAACCCACACAAACATTGGGAGTACATGCAAACTCCATGCAGATAGTGTCCTGGCCGAGATTCAAACCTAGGACCTAGCGCTGCAAAGGCCAGAGTGCTAACCTCTGCACCACCATGCTGCCCATATCAGATCAGGAGTTACTAAAGAGAACAAGCACACAATAATAATGGTAATATTATATATTATAACTAAGAGTCAATAAGTAATATGCTTGTTTTTGCTATCTTCTAGTTGCTGCACATAAGCAGTTAAAAATGAGAAAATACAAACAGGTCATTTTAATTTGGTTGAGAAATTCCAAAATGTTTCATAAGCAAAAAAGAAAGGCTGGGCATATAAAGTTGATATTCTTTGATGTGAATGACCTTTTGCCTGGACTTTGCGGCTCTTCGCATCTTATCAATGTTGCATAGCAGGTCCGCTTTCTTTTCTTTCTTTTTTTTTTTGCACTCTTCAGCCATGCTACTCTGGATACGTGCCAGCTTTTTATATTCCCAGCAGAACGTGACACCTATCTCATGCAATAATAAGATATTTCCAAAACTAAACTTTCAATGGCGCCATTAGTCAAGAAGTCAGAGGCAGTGAAATCTGAAGCGTTTCTTGGCGTTACAAACGACCGGAGGAAAAAGGAAAGGACATTTATGGTGCTAAAATATTCCTCCATCGTATAAAACATTAAAAAAGAAAATCACACAAGGAGAGGCTCCGGTCATAGAAAGCCAATTTATCAGCGTGTTAAAAGCACATGAAGAATTTAGCTCAAGGTCTGAAGTGCTGGAGATCCGCTGATTTAAATCCTATATGCTGGGTAAAGCAAACTTGTGCCCATTTATAGCTTCCAAAATCCAGTATTTGCAGTGTATTACAAAAGGGTAAAAAACAGCTCACTGTGGTCCACCGAAACCCATAAGATTAAGCAAACCTGGTTCCCAGCGGCTGAAACCTTAGACACATGGTCACTTGCACCTCAGTGCTGGACCTTAAAGAACCAGCATCTGCATATCACACAACTCTATGCAACGTGCCCTACTGTACCTCTCACTGCCACCCCATTCATTCTCTACGGGCACGTGTAGACGCTGCTTGTAGCATTTCCCTTGAGGCAGCAGTTTACTGAAATGTACCTGATCTGCAACCTCATGGCAAGTGCAGTTTTCTCCCCAGAATTTTTTAAGCTGGCTCAAAAGTAGCTGTAGGTGGGTGGTGACCCTCGTATTGTGATTCAACTTTTCAGTAACCACTCAAAAAATGTCAAAGTGTTTGTATTGTCCAGTTTGGAGATTGAAAGCAGATTCTGATCAGCCTCAGAACCGAGCAATCCTGGCTCCTAAAAATTCCGGATGGTGCACCCGGCTAAAAGGGGCTGGGGAGATAATTTCAATGTTGGTGTTTAACCCAGTAAATTTTTTAAGCAGATTGGGAAGAAATTGTAGGTGGATGACAGCCTTGTATTGTAACCCAACTTATCAGTAATCACCCAAAAACAGTCGGGTGGTTACTGAAAAGTGCAGGGTGGTGCACCCCGCTAAAAGGGGCAGTGGAGGACACTGTAAACATAGCCCAAGGCTGAACACCTGAGCTGCATAATCATTCTGGGTCAGCAATTGAAAAGCTATTAAGGGCCAAAGATCACAACACCAACAAGGCAAACTGTTTATTTATCATATCCGTGACCGGTCCATTTTAAACGGAGATCATTTCAACAACAATCTTCTCATAGGATTTATATGCTCATTTTCCATACTTTAGGAAGCCCCAAGTCTGCTAATAGGTGCTGCCATCTTAGATGTGACGTCCACAGTTCAAGTAGACTCAGAGCTGACACTCAATGCTTACACTACAGAATTACATTTCATTCCTCCCCTCTCTTTTGCTATACAAAATGTTATGTATAGACGTAGGGCAAGGGTTGAAGGAGCTTGACCTACACAGACAGTAAATAAGCACTCAGACGAGAAGAGCTAAAATTTGCAAGGAGGGGGGCTGTGCAAGGGAATTGGCTCTTCTTTAAGTAGTCACATTTTTTTAGCACGTTCACATTGCAAGTAAATATATAATCATTAATAAAAAGTTTTGCGGGACTTTAAATATTTGATTTTTCTTTGCTTATTTCTCTGTATGTGTTTCAATTATTCATTTTTAGCTATAAATGGAGTGCAAGAGACAAAGTGTTAGAATACTAGCAATAATATGAATATTCATTAACTTATGCTGATGTGTGGCTTAACTTTTTACCATAAAAAAACAAACCCAGGTATGTTAACAGAAAGAAGACAAAAACCATGACAAAAACATAGACAAAACCAAAGTCTATGCCCGGGAAATAAAAACACATATGCAGTACATCTTTGCAGTACATATAACAAGTTATCCAATGTTTTATACCTCGGAAAATACCTTAAAATACCTATTCATGTCCAGAATTAAACTCAGATCCTAAACCTTGTGGTCTGACAACACATAACATTTTTGTGGACTGAGTGGTGTAGCCCTAATAATACTTAACCATTACCCTTTTAGATCTGTTCAACCTAAAGGCTCACCATGTGTAGACACCCAGGAAGTGTGCAGAGGACACAGGTCAATCCTAAATATGTGACAAGACCAATTTGTTTACCTCTTCTACTAACTTCGATATTAAAAAAAATGGTAACTTTAACACACCAAAGAGCAGAAATTATAAGAATATAAAGCGTACCTAAACTTAAAATGTTTACTTTACATAACTTTACAACACTTTTTTTTAAAGTAAAAAATGTGTTTATTTGTGGGTTTAAAGTGCAACACCCTTTAAAAAAAAAAGGGTGCAGCACCGCCCCCTTAATTCTCGATTATCTAGGCCAGGGGTCAGCAACGTTTACTATCAAAAGAGCCATTTTGCCTCCTCTTCCACTAAAGAAAAATAGTCTGGAGCCGCAAAACATAACACAGTTTATAAACTTTTAAAAGTTTTAATATTTTTTTAATTTCACCCTGTTACAACAAGTGTGCATGTGTAGGCCTACTTTGAAATAAACACTGAACTATGCCCCTAGAAGCCTCCAGCTTCTAACGTATCATCCTGTTACATTAGCTGGAGGCTTCTAACGTAACAGGGTAGATTTTTTTGATGGGCAGAGTTCTTTATGTTCTGACGATGCCTTAGCGATGAAATTTTAAGGGGTGTTAGCCACAGGTGTCCCTCATTTGCAGCTTTAATTTTGTTCACCTGTACCCCCCAATCTTGAGTAATTGGGGTTCAGGTGCTAGAAGCCTCCAGCAATGTGTAACAGGGTAGATTATTTTGATGGGCAGAGTTCTTTATTTTCTGACGATGCCTTAGCGATTCAATTGTAGGTGGTGTTAGCCATAAGTGCCCCCCACTTGCACCTTTATTTTGGTCACCTGTAGCGCCTCCCCCCCGTTCCAGAGAAATTGGGGTTCAGATGCTAGATGCTTCCAGCAATGTGTAACAGGGTAGATTTTTTTGACAGGCAGAGTTTTTATGAATTTTTAGGAGGTGTTAGCCACAGGTGTCCCGTACTTGCACCTCATATTTTTTTCACCTGTACCCCCGTTTCCAGATAAATTGGGGTTTAGGTGCTAGTAGCCTCCAACAATGTGTAACAGGGTAGGGTTTTTTGATGGGTGGAGTTTTTAGGAGGTGTTAGCCACAGGTGTCCCCCACTTGCACCTCTAATTTTGTTCACCTGTACCCCCTTCCTGTTCCAGAGAAATTGGGGTTCAGGTGCCTCCAGCAATGTGTAACGGTAGATTTTTTTAAAGGGCAGAGTTCTTTATGTTCTGATGATAGCCTAACAATTAAATTTTAGGGGGTGTTGGTCACAGGTGTCCCCCACTTGCACCTACATTTTTGGTTTTGTACATCTCCCCATTCCAGAGGAATTGGGGTTCAAAGGAGGGGGATGTCATTGTACACACCCATTTGTACACGCCCCGTGGTGGATTTATTTCACTGGTAGATTTTTTTCATTAGAACACCGGATAGGGAATCCCCCTCCTCCGCAGTGTCTTGGGAGGAAGGGGATCCCCCATCAGAGATCTCCCCGCGGCAGCCGAAGGGAGCCACAAGGAGGCTGAAGAGCCGCATGCGGAGCCACAGGTTGCAGACCCCTGATCTAGGCGATCAAGAATGAATAGGAGTGCAGAGCCTTCAGGAATACCTACGTCATGCATACCAGGGGGCTCTTGCCTACTCGGGGAGATGCTCGGGCATGCACAGAAGGAGCCATTTCAATAATAGGGAAAAAATGCGCATCTCACTGTGCATGAGTTTTTTCACAATCTACAACACACCTGCGCACTGTGAGAGAGGGTGACAAAAGAAGAAGAATGCGGAAGAAGAGGAGAAGATGGCGGCCCCCAGCGCAGAGGGCCAAAGACGTTTCCAGATACTGAAACGACGCGGCACTCGATGGAGGAAACCTTCCAATGGATAGACTGAAGGTAAGTGTGATTTTTTTGTTTTGGGTTTACTGCTTTTATTGTTGTTAGCATCCTTGAAGCCCAACCTGTGCTCTATCTAACAACCTCTTCTATTGTACAATGTTTTTGATCCCTCTCCGTTTTCTGTAACATTACATATAATAATTATGTCCCTTGGTTGTTTTTATGGGCTGCAGTCCCTAATTGTCATAATGTGACAACCTCAGCTTTGCATACACTAAACCCTAACATTAAATAAAATGTTCACATTTGTTATACAAAGGCCCCCCCTAGTGGTTACATGTATAGCTTACTAGAATTAATTCCACTGTTCCAAAACAGCAGAAGGGCAGTATCTAAATATATTTCTTACAATGGAAATTATACAATCATTTTTCACATTTCTAACAAACATAAAACCAGTACATTTGTAAAATAAATGTATCTAATAAATTAACACACTTTTAAGTGGCCTGCTTGCTGTGCTAAATTTATTTTCGTGATCTTGTAATATAGATATTGGAGGTCAGTCCCAGCAAATGTTAAACCATTAAGCATTAGCTTGAAGCTGAGAACGTGGGCCACTTAAGGACAGATTTTTGCTAAACTGCAGCCAAAACTTTTAATTTGTTTTGGTTAGATAAGGGAAGAGTTGTGTATCCATCAGGTTTTATAGCTGCTTCCAGGACTTCAACCCACCCGATATCCTTTTGGGATAGAAGGGAGGAGAAGGAAAATCACAGGAACACAGAACTACAGACACATATTTATTAGACTCGGACAAGTTAGAATTTCATTTACAAGAATTTTCTGGGGTTGTCTGATCTCTCCTATTCTTATACCCCCCATTTTTGTTATAGTTGGGAGGTTTTTGGTATAACAGGGACAGAATGTGAGGAAATCTCTGCAGTGTGGTCACAGACATAAATCAAAATCTGCCAGATATAATAAATCTACCAGCTTTATCCAACACTAATAAAAAATGTTTTTGTTGAAAAATTTTAAAACGTTGCTTTTTAAAACTTTTTTTTTTTTTTTACAATACAGTATAAATAACTATTAGGCTTTGCATTGGAGTGTGACTTTTATTGACCTAGATCAAGCACAGTCAGTAAAGTTTGTAGTATATCTCTGTTTGGCTTGCATTAAATTGGTTCGGTGGCTGTGGTGGGGGCAGAAAGTGCAGGTGATCTGGAAAAAGGGAACGGAGGGGGTTTGGGGGTGTAGAAGGTATAGCAGGGGTGGTGGAGTAGGTAGAAGGTGCTGTGACCAGGGTAGGAAGTGAGTAGTTCTATAACTGGAGGGTGGAGTGACACAGGTTTGAGGTGCTCTGTCTGGGGAGGGCTGGTGGGTGAACCGAATGAAGAGATGTCGTCATCTGGGGAGTTCAGGTGAGTGTAAGGGTACTGTGTTTTGTGTGAGAGGTGGAAGGGCATAGGAGGTGCTTTGGCTGCAGTAAGGAATAAGGTGAGAGGGGCGGTGCTGTAACTTGGCGAGTACAAGGTGCTGTGGTTAAGGTGAAAGGAGATGCACTATGATAGGGGTGCAGGGCTGGGGACACATATGGGTGGAGAGGTGGTTTAACCAAAGTAGAGGTATAAAGGTGGTTAGGAATGAGGTAATTTGCAGTATAGTATAAAAGTTATATTCATTTCCCAGCTTAAAGAGAAAGAAGTGGGATCCATGGGAAAAGAATGTGAGCCCAGTATCAATGCAGGCAGTGTGTGTGTTTAGGCAATGACCCCGAGCAGTTGCTGTCACAGTTGTGCTACCGCTGCCAATCCAACACATGGTATACAGTGGGCCAGACTTCAGAACAGAAGCAGGCAGGGAAGGTGTCCTGGTGTGCACCATACAGCCTAGGCAATTCTGAGCAGACTTAACAGTGGTGTGTTTTTCTGCTGTGCTTCCAGAAATCTTATTTTTTTGTTCATTCTATTTTGCCACTAGTGATATAAAAACATTCTCCTAGTGGCAAAACTGGAATTAAATACTTTAATACTGGTAAATACTAAAGGTTAGTTTCATTTATATTTTACATTTGCTCTATCAAATCAGCTCCTGAAGCTTTACTGAACCTTATGCAAAAAAATACATTTTCATAAAAGAAGTCACTATAGTTCTGTAGACTACAGGGGCCACTGTTTGACTATGCTATAGTAACACTGCATTTTCTAATTTGTACACTAGAGGGAGCACGTGTCTAAGTAACAGAGTTTGCTGCACACATTATTGTTCTTGCAAATTGTACTAATGTATATAATATATTTATATAATCTATAATTATAGATTATAATTTTATAGATTACGATTATTGAAAATGTGTTGGTATCAGTCTCATGTAATCTTATACAGCAGCACCCAGAAGAAGCGAGAATGAAGCAGCATTAGAAAATGTGCTACATGAATATGTGCTAACTAGAAGGTGGACTATAAGTGGACTAGAAATCAGAAAAATTACTCAGTGTTGTGGTGTTCTGTTACTGTTCATTTTTATGCTGGGGGCAGGAAGGTGACCTAGCTGTGCCGTTAAACTTAATTAAAGAACTTTGAGGTCACCAGCCTGCATCTAATACCTAAGTAGGGTCTGGGAAATCTCATGAATGGCTGTAATGGGTTACAGTTCCCATATAAAGAATATATTTAGGTGGTGTGATTAGTTGTTTGTCTGTATTGCATTAAAAATCCTTTAGCTGGAGATATTTTGTAGTCCAGCTTGTATAAAAGGACGACTATCTAAGAGAGTTTTTCATCTCACTTTTAAAGTTTGCCAACAACTCCACATTTGTTTCCGTTTTCATTGACTTTAAGCATCTCCTTTACAAATACCTTTTATACTGTATACTTTTATACTGTATTGCATTAAAAATCCTTTAGCTGGAGATATTTTGTAGTCCAGCTTGTATAAAAGGACGACTATCTAAGAGAGTTTTTCATCTCACTTTTAAAGTTTGCCAACAACTCCACATTTGTTTCCGTTTTCATTGACTTTAAGCATCTCCTTTACAAATACCTTTTCTCAGTTGTCTCAAGATGAGTTTTCAGTATCACACCACGCTCAGTGATTTCCACTTTCCGGACACTGCCGAAGAAATCAGTGATGAGAACAGACTGCGGGTCCCTCTGGAAAAGATCCGTGCGATGGCCCGGAGTGGATACACACAGACTCTTTGGACACACCTGGAACTGCAAACAGAAACAGATATTTAAATGATAGAATTCTGCTCAACACTGTTGACAAAGTTTGAGCAATTGGGTTTAGGAAATCCGAGGGCCGGGCAAGGTTTTTTTTTAGCTTTAGGTTTAGTTAGCTTTAGAAAAAAAGGAAAGCCAGCTTAAGACACCAATAAAATAAGAAACAAGAAAATTTTAAACAAAATCAATAATTTTACAAAATAAACAGATTGGCCCTGATTTATTAAAGCTCTACCAGGCTAGAGAGAATACTCTTTCATCTGTGAATCTGGGTGATCCAGTAAACCTAGAATGGATCTGGTCCGGAATTGAAAACATTTATTAACTAATAGCTAATGAGTTTTAGGAAATCTATTCCAGGTTTGCTTGATCACCCAGCTTTACTGGGGAAAGAGTATTCTGTCCAGCCTTGGAGAGCTTTATTAAATCAGGGCCATAGTGCATACAAAAGAACACATTGGTTGTTCAGGGGTTTTAATTTTCATTCTAAACTTCCTTAAATACAGCAGAATTATTTTTATTGGTATTATTAATAATAACAATAATAATAATAATAATAATAAAGGAATAAAATCTACAGGCTAATAATTTGGTATTCTGAGAACACCTACAGTTTGCACAGATATTTGACAGATATTCCCAAATCTGCCTTTTAAAATCTCCCCCCAGTCTTAGAATGTTCTTCACATCCATGCTCCTTACTTACGGTCTACAAGAAAACCTGAGCTAAAATATATAAACTCTGGACAAGGTTAGGCAAGTGCCCCTATAGTAGGCTTAACCTCCTTTAGCACTTTAAGACGACCATATACTTACGTGTTACCATTCTATCGCCAACCTACCTGGAAATAAATAGATTCATAGTAGTTGGACCCTATGATTCATCATTTGACAGCTGGGCAAGGATTGGTCAGGTTAGAAAAGCTTTCTGATCCATGCCTGACCCTGCCTGAACTTTAAAGTGGGACTTTAGTTCAACTTTCAAGGCACACTGTTGGGAGTCAATTTAACTAAATATGTGACTTCAGAATATTAAGTGTCCAGTACATTTGCTTTTTTTAAAAAAAAAAAAAACATACTGCCACATCCCAAAATAGAACACAAACAACAGTATCAAACTGGGACTTTAAAGGCAGACAGAATCACTACAGATGTATTAAAACAATTCATGAAATGTATTATAATAATTTAAAAAAACAACAGTTAATTAATTAAAACTCTTATAATATCTTGTATCTCAATTCTTCTTTGACGCGTTTCACAGACAAAAGCTGCTTCCTTAGGAGAGTGATCGATATATTTAATAGATCAATGTTACATCTAACCTTACAGCCTCCCTAAAATTATATCTTGGAGGTGATGCAAGAACAGGGCAATGAGAGCAAACTCCTAGATCCACCTACAGCGCAGCACTACACAGAATTGATTGTTTAAAGCATTTCCATTTCATAACCATGTTTTATAACACATCTAGGGGCCTAATCTTCCTTTAATTTTAATGGATAATCCTCATCTAATGAGCAAATCTGATGTACCTATCCAACAGATAAAATGCTCCTCTGCTTCTCTGCGCTTGAAGGAGCCATCTTCTCCCAGAGCAAAAATAAAATTAAATGTTCTTTTTACAATCCAATTCTTTAGTATATTATTTGAAATTGTTTAGAAATATTTTTTGGTTTATTCCCCACACTAAATGCTTGCTAGAAGTACACGAAACCCAGAACCGGTTACCTATTTTAAGGGCGCAATAACATTTCACACAAACTTGTCAATTTTTCAAAACTATAATGTTCCATTTTACAAATAAATTGAATTTAGTGGAGTTGCACTCCACTTATCAATATCAAAGAAATATTAGCTCCTGACATATTCTTTGTTTGCTAATGGGAAGGAAAAGGTGGGGGAATTCTTTGAAGATAAAAAGTTATTTGTTTAGTTTGAAACCTTTTTTTATTTAATGTAAAAGGGCCCCTGCAGAGTTCATGCTTAGTGCCGGGAGTCTCTTTAGAAAAGCAGCTTGGTTTCCAGCAACGTTCAAAGACCATCAGCTAAGAGCAGTTTATGAATTCTCTCTTATGTATGGTACAGAGGTCCGCACGATTGCTTTCATCTCTAAAAGCTTCAGCTGCCACAATCAGTGTGTTTAAAAAAAAAAATGCAAGATCCACAAGACATGATGATACAGTTTTCTAACACGGCACATTATCAGCTACCTGCTGAAGGCAATTTAAAGTTAATTCTGGGTTGGTGAAAAAGTTACTCTTGCAGTGGGTCCCCCCGCACTGCAAAATTTATGAATTTGTGAAGGAGGTAAACTACTTTCTCAGCAGCCAGCGTTCTCCACTCCTGTCCAACATTCAAGGTTCTGGGCAGATCCTTAGGTTCCTCATATACAATGCAGGACTGCTAGTCCTGCATTGTAGGTAATGGCGTTGGAAAGCTGCGACCAACTGAGCAATAAGGAGAATTGGCAATAAGACAAGTATATGTCACTTTATTCCAGGCCCTGAAAAGAAAATGTACATTTCACCAAGTGCAGGAAGGTTCCCACTACAAGGGCAATTGTTCGATTTCAGCTTTATCATTTAAACTAAAATTTTTATCTTACATAAAAGGGTAGACAACATTTTTGTAAAAAATACCATCTTTTTTTTGGCGGGAGGGAGTTTAAAACCCTTTAAAAAAAGGCGGTAAAGCCCCTTTTCTTTCTGTATGGGAGCACAGGGCTTGACGTATATATCCCGGGAGGCTTCTGGCTGCACCTGTAATTGGGCAAGCGCAGAAGAAGTCTTTTCTTCAATTGGGAAAAAAATGCTGATCTTGCACATGCGCAGTGAGAACGGCACTCTTTTTTTCCTCTATCTATGTCACCCAACCTCACGCTTGCTCAGTGCTGACTTGGGAAAAAGGACAAAGAAGAGTCGGCGCCCTGTGCTTCATCCGCACAAGGTCGAAGGAGGATACCGGGACGACGCGTGACCTGATCCAGGAAACCTCCAGATGAATCTGCAAAGGTAAAGGTAAGTGTGTCAAGGAGCCCCGTTTTATTAAAGCTTTATGAAACTGGAGAAGATAGACTATCATGGGAGAAACTAGGTGATCCAGCAAGCCTGGAATTGATCTGGACCAGGACTGAAAACATTTGCCAAATAACAAAAGATTTTCCAGAATCTCATTCCAGGTTTGCTGGATCAACCAGGTTCTCCCATGGCCCAATGACACTTATTAAGATAGTACATTCTGACACCACTTTTAGTCATTTACAGCAAGGTTCTTCCAAGTATGTGCTTTAAAAGTACTGAACCCAGACACAACATGGCCACTAGCATTTATAAAAGGAGGAGTAACAAATGCCCTCCCTATACTTTTTTAATGACAGTCACTTTAAGAAACCGTTTCTTGTTGTGTTGTGAAGGGCATATTTTTTGAGTGAATGGTCAAAGGCACCTTTAACAATAGGGCACCACTATGGAGTACTATGCGAAGCGGTGTGATGCATTGGGGGGGGGGGGGGGCAGTGCGGTTGTGGATTTGTTTGTCATGGTGTGTTGGAAGCCTATTCACATGAATGGGTTGCCTTAAAGTGGAACTAAAGTCCACGAACAGACAGATGGTTATTGCAGAAATAGACAATTTTAAAGGTATCACAAACTCTCAAGCGCCTTAAATCACCAAAGGTTAATAATATTATATTATTATAATACAGGCTTTATATAGCGCCAACATATTACGCAGCGCTGTACATTGAATAGGGGATGCAAATGACAGATACAGACAGTAACACAGAAGGAGAAGAGGACCCTGCCCCAAAGAGCTTACACTCTAGGAGAAGTGGGAAGTAGCACACTATGGGCTTGATTTATTAAAGCTCTCCAAGGCTGGAGATAATAAACTTTGATCAGTGAAGCTGGGTGATCTAGCAAACAGATACAGACAGTGACACGAAGAAGGAAAGGACCCTGCCCAGAAAAGCCTACAATCTAGCTATTGCTGCTTATCATGAATAATCATAGGATAGGTATGATCTTGGCCTACAAGCATCCACCCTTGGAACTTATGTCAGCCATTACCTGCAACAAGACAAGACAACAGAGCTGGAATTTTCAGACATATACCCAACAAAAATACAAACGGTTGTTGAATTTGAAGCCAATCTATGTTTTGAGAGGAGTTATTTCCAGCCAGTGTAATAATCCTAAAACAACAGCTTGGTGTCATTGTTCTGATATTTTTCTGCAAATAAGAACAATGAAATGGGTCAGACAAAGAGCAGTGATGGCTCCTGCATTTTACACCTCTTTATGGAATTCTCACATTGCAGTTGGTTATAGATCTGTGAGATAACATTAAACCTTGTGTGGGATGTGAGCTGAGAAATCCATGTGAGCCAAGCTAGAGAGCCTCCACATACCGAACAGAGGCGTCAGAATCCCATGTAAGCACCAGCCAGATATTGGCTCGTTAGCAGTTAACCCCTTACTATCGAAAGTCCAACTTCAAACATCAAAGGTGTAATATAGTTTAAAGTTTGCACTCTGTATCAGGTTTACATGGTAATGTATTTACACTCCTAGTGTTTTTCCCAAATTCACGCTGCATTTTTTTCTGCAGAATAAATGCGACTTATGCAAATTGTTTTTTTTTTATTATAATGTTCCTCAATATATCCTGAATTTATTACAACAGCAGTAATCCTATATATAAGAGGTTTATACAGGGTCATGTACATGACAGCCATTTCCAGCACGTGAGGAAATTAGGGTCAAAATATTTCTAAGAACTTTGATTAATCAGTTCACAAAACAGATCAGAGGCTGCACTTGTTCTGCTTTGAGTTTCGCTGTGTTGCTTTGGACAAAGCATGTACTACTGACCTGCAGGCAACTGGTCAAAGAAAGGCCTTAAGCTGCGTACACACTGCGTTCAAATCAGAATTTGGCGTGTGTACAGCCCAGGTCATTCATCGTCCGTGGATCCGTCCTGGCGGATCCACAGACGATGAATGATGAGCGATCCTAATGCAAGGGAAGGGGGAGAGCCCGCAGCAGGGTGCCGCTCCGTCGCTCTCCCCTCTCCATAGAGCAGAACGGTGCTGTATGTACAGCACTCGTTCATGCATCTTGCGGTTCTTATCGTTGGAAAGAATCGTGAAAGATCCTTTCCAACGACAAGAATTGCAGGTGTATATGCGTCTTTAGAGTTTTTTTTTTTTTTGGGGGGGGGGGGGGTGTGCTTTTTATTTTAACATAGGCAGCTGAGTTTGGATTTTAAAAAAAAAGGAGTGATTTTGACAAGTACTTTTACCCTTTTACCCTTCTACATGCTGTTGCCCACAGGTTAATGTAAAGTCACAACCATGGTCATCACAGTTGTGAAGCATGCAGAACACCAATTTTAAAAGTGGACTCATGACCACATTTTTTACTTTAAAACAAAAAGGGTAGATATGCAGTGTATGCCAGGAGGATGTGGGTCGCCCCTTCTGCACAAAAATAATACCGATCTCACCAAAGTGCAGAGAGAGATCTGTGTAAAAAAAAAAAATAAAACTGCCAAAGCGCATCAATTGAACTCACGCCTGCGCAGTGCACGATCGGGTGACATAGGATGAAGAGGATTAAGATGGTGGTGTCCAGTGTACAGCCCGTGCTAGGATGAACAAGAAAGACATAACTGTGCAGGATAGACTGGACAAGGATTGCAGAAGGATATATGGCTTTCCACCTGTAAAGGTAAGATTTTTTTTTGTTTTTCTTTAATGATAGTTCCGCTATAGACAACCAAAACAAGGTTTTAAAATCCTGGTTTCTTTTTGGACGTCTCACTTTTTGTCCTGAGAACACAAGAAGTTATTTATGTCTAATACACAACACCTCCCCATTTTGTTGTTTCCAGTGTGGTATGCAGCGTTTCCCCAGCCCCTTTTTTGCCGCGCGCACCACCGGGCACTGATGAGTTGTGTCACAATACAGGGGCTGCCAACTGCCTACAATTTCTTTCCTGTTTCTGGGTTGAACTCTGGTATGGTAACAAATCACAAAGACAAAAAAAGAAGAAGGTGACCATCCCCAGTGGAGAAACAAATATTCCTGACAAGGATCGACTTTTGTTTTTGGATTTTTTAACAATTCATTTCAGCATCCATCCATGTTACAAGGGTAGGACATGTTGTTGTTGGCATGTCAGACCTAATAATGTATTTTATTTATTGTTAATTGTTAGGAATTTTTGGACTGCTATAAGAAAGAGGAGTTGCTACAGATACACTAAGCCATGTGCCCAAGATTTCACCAAGTTTCCTTTCTTTTAATATTTACCAACAACAATCATTCTGGTGTATACGCCAGAAGTTGGGAGATAAGCCCAGGGCTCACTGATTGAACCGACAAGTCAGTGATTGAGACAGCAATAGAAAATTGCGACACATCATACTAAAGCTTTTTTTTAATTACAATTGCTGCTGTAACTGTAAAATGTATTCTGTCTCTTATCTTTCCTGACGGCACAAATAAAAGGTTTTCCAGATGTATCATGCCACTGCATAAATATCAACGGAATAACTTGAGTGTGATGCGTAGAAAGGCTGATGAAAGAAATAAGGGGCAGAAAGAAAAAGAATGAAAGCAAGCATGAAGTCCTTTTATTACAACAAATTGAGTCTGTCGGGTGTGAGAGTGGCACAGCAGGAAAATTTTTTAGCGCTGGATGTCTGCCCAGTAAGGCGTTCATCTCAGCATATGTATAGGCAAGGTTAGTGAACATTGGACCATCGTATGTATACTATTTGGAGTTAAGTGGACCTTCAGATGATTAGATTCAGCTAGCGAAAGGCACTTTTAATTTTACAGCATTTCAATCAATTTTGCATTTCCTATGTTAACCATTACTAACCATTTGGGGAACACCCTACCTAAATACCTTTGAGATGAGTCTTTGTTCCATTTACTCAGTGTTCTTCTCACGGGTACACCAACCCAGCACTTTTCAGAAACTACCCGGCTGTTTTTGGGTGGTTACTGAAAAGATAGGTCACAATACAGGGACTGCCACCCACCTACACCTTTTTCCTACCCAGGGTAATACTGCATTTACTATCTTCTTCCATACAAAGTCAACCGCTATCCTGTTGGGGCATACAATTATACTATTTTTTCCCCTACTCCTATACCTTTTGTAGGACTTTAACCTTTGGAAATAACAAATATTTATTATGAAAACCAATATAGGCCGTGTCTACCTTTCTCCTTCCTTAAAAGCATACTATTTGGCAATCCCTAAAAATAAACAACTGCACAATAGTCCAAAGTAAAGCTGCAGGATTAAATTCAACTGTAATGACAAAAAGAGAACATTGAAATCTTACCAGATCATTCATGTTGTTCTGGCTGGCTGGGTGAATTTCTTCCAGGAACTCCAGAACATAGAAGGTGTATCTGTCCATCAGATGGACTCCAATCGCCATATCTGGTTGGTGCTGGAAGACAAATACAAATATTTATTGTACAGTAAACACCAAATTTTGGTACACTCCTAAAATTGGTACACTCCTAACATGTCTTAGCTCCATTATCACATATTCAGGCAAAGCAAACACCTTTGCAAATTCAACTTTCATATTCTGATTTTCTTGTTATTCTTTGCTAAAATCACCAAGGATTACATTAGTTTAAACATCTTTCAGTGGTCAGATAAATGCATCTTCAGACATAGGGATCTGTGAATAAGTCCCAAAACGGGTTGACTAGCATCCTTTACTTTAGAGAACACCAGAAATAGTTGGTCTTTTCTTTCCATAACCACAGTACATTTACTTTTTGTACATACTATCAGATGCTTCCCAGTATAAAGATGATGAATATGGCTTTTGTTAGTTAACCAGGGAAGATAAAAAGCAAAATTAATATAAATGTTGTGGGCACCGATGTACAGGATCATTTTTTTTTTTTATTAATCCATAATCTACTTATATGGGATAAATAGGACATGAGTGCATGATTAAGGTAGCAAGCAGCAGTTGTCTGCTGCATCTTTAAAAATGATTCAAACATGCCAATAAATTCCAATCCTTTCTATCTCTGTGTGTGAACAATTAGAGAACAAAGGTGAAAAAATGTAAAGGATAAGCCTCCTCTCCTTACTTTTCCCAGTATAAAATACATATCATTGTGGTAAAGTCTGAACCACAAAATCCACTGGAAGCCATCTCCCTCTGCATGGTAGATATTCAGTAATGAGTACAAGAGTGTAGAGAAGGGAAACGAAAGGACAAGGACAAGAGGGCACTCTTTGCGTTTGGAAGAAGGAAAAAAAAAACTTTTATCTCTGGATAAGGAACGAATTCTTCACTGTAAGGTTTGTAAAACTGTGAAATAGGCTACCTTAGGTAGTAGTTTTAGCACATTCTATAGTTTGAGTTTTGAGTTTTATAGTTAGGAAAAAAGCTGGATGTGTTTCTAGAAGCACAGAATATAACTGGGTATTAAAGCTTTAAAGTAAAGATAACAGAGACTGTTAATCCAGGGAACATCTGATTGCCTCACGGACTGAGGAAGGAATTTCTGCAAATCCTATTTAATATACAGCACTGTGTATTAAGCTGTTGCCTTATACATGCTGTATAATAATAATAATACTACTAATAATATGAATAAAAGTAAAAAGTTGTATGCTTGCCATCTTTGAGCTGCTGAACACAGGTAGTTGAAAATGAAAGAATACAAGTAAGTCACTTTAATTTGTAAAGATTCCAAAATTTTGAATACAACTGAAAACATTCATATTCTTTATAAATAAAGTATAATAATAAATGTACTTACAGACAAGGAATCTTCTCCAACCTGGCTGCTTGCAAGAGCCATTATGTTAGGGGAGTAAAACCTCTCATACATAGAGGCTCCTTGGCAGGTATCGATTATAAATAGCAACTCGTTATACCTAAAAATAAAAAAAAATTACAACGTTTTATACAGAAACTCTCCCAATGTTTTTTTATTTCTCATTAATAGAACACTGGAATTCCACAGTAAATAAAACAAACAGTTTATTTCAGATATGCATTTATTAAGGTGGACCTTTCAGTACCACAACAGGTCTGCATAATTATATTCCCGAACCGTCACAATATGAAAATATCAAATAGCAAATGGCTTTAAAGAAATCCATTCCAGGTTTGTTGGATCACCAAGCTTCACTGATGACAATGTATCTTCTCCAGCCTTAGAGAGCTTTATTAAATCAGGTCCAATGGCCCCGATTTAATAAATATCTCCAAGACTGGGGAATATATACTATCATGGAAGAACATAGATGATCCAGCCAACCTGGAATCAATCTGGTTTAGGATTGATTTGCAAACTAATAGCAAATGATCTTTAATAAATCCATTCTGGATCATCCAGGTTCATCTAGGGTAATCCATATTCTCTGGTCTTGGGGAGTTTATTCAATCAGGCCCAATGTTCCTGTATCTTTCACCATGTTGGACTTTACCTTTATTTTAGAGTGTATGTCATCATGTAGCTGTAAGAAGTCCAGAATTGTGGAAAAGATAAGTGTTGTATTTAGAATTAATTAATTCCACTAAAAAGGAGGGCAAAACTACTGCAATCTATATATATAAAATTGTATGTATGTATGTGTGTGTGTTGTGTATGTATGTTTCACCATCACTCGAAAACGCAAGGAGACATTTCAACCAAACTTGCTATACATATGACTGAGTTTCATGTGAGTGCACCAGTCATATTTGTACAGTGCTGTGCTATATGTCAGAGCTATATTTGGATGTATGTATGCCATCACTGGAAAATGCATGGAGACATTTCAACCAAACTTTCTAGACGTATTACTTAGACTCATGTGAGTGCACCGCTGATCTTTGTACAGCGCTGTGGTATATGTCAGAGGTAAATTTGCATGTATGTATGTATTCTCAGTGACAGTGTGCCTTTTGCTTATATTTTTACATACTCTTTTTTGGACTCTTTTACAAATTACTGGCCTGTAATAATGCCTTCGAGAAAACGTAAGGCAATTGGCAGAGTGAAATCAAAAGCAAAATAATGAAACAACACCGTAGACAAGAAAATCACTATAGCTTTTGATTCCTTTTCCAGCATAATTTAAGATTGCAATAAATAAGTACCCGGGCAACGCCGCGTTATCAGCTAGTACTTTAAAAAAAAAAAAAAAAAAAGGCTGAAGTTGAGCTTTAAAGGGATTTTTTTCCATTACAGACAAGTTTCTCAATTTTTTTTCCCAACAGTGGTAATCCCATCAGTTTTGTTTTTGCTACATAAATATATCTAACTAGGACTTTTTGTACCAAGCACAAAACAGCCAATAAGTAACAAACAATCCTTTGTGGAAGAACGGGCCTGTCACTGTCACATATTTTGTTCTGGTTTTATTATCTGTGCATGAAATGAAATCTGTAATAAAAGTTATTGGAAAAAAGATTAAGTTTTAATAAAGCTTCTCTCCAGATGCTGCTGGAAAGTAATGCTCAGGTTAGCTTCTGTTTTCATTTAGAGTTTAACCATTTTATTACCTCCTCTTCTGCCACATCTGTTCAAAGGCATCGGCAAGCTCGACATTGGTGATCTCTTCTGAATCTTGGAATTTTAAGAAACCGTTTCCTCCGTGACCTGCGTTGAAAGAATCATTTTATCATCTAGGTCTTTATGTACTGCACAGTAGTTTGGTGACAACATATAGGTTCATATAGGCAAATGAAGCAGAGAGGTTTTAGTGTAACTGGGTACTTGATCTCTATGGCAACTGTGTTGTACATGATTTAGTATATTGCTGAGCTCATTGATTTCATCTGCCCACCTATACGCCACTACAAGACACGGGGGCTGACAGAAGCAACCAGAGAGCATGTAAGCAATCAGACACACACTGAAGGGTGCCAGATTTAAAAGATTTTACAGCAAGCCTAATCTCCTATATAATACACTGGGGAACAATTTTGAACAATTTTTTGTTGACTTTTTAAAGCTTATTTACACTAAAATAGGTATACCGATTCTGAAAGTGCAGTTAATTTACTTATATCACATCATATTTTTTCTCTATCGCTTATATGACTGCGATTGCTGTAGCGTGGATTTGTATAGGCTATTCATTTACACGCAAGACAGTGTGGTCAGAGGTTGTGCGCCGCTCTACATAGTGAATAAGCAAAATTTATTTTTCTACTTATACACGTATTTCCTTTTTTTCAGATCATGACTGGCTCTGCTGTTTCTCGTCGTAAGTGCCTAAACAACCCTGATTTATTTTGTTATATCTGTGGCAGTCTCACCATTCCCAGTCAAAGGGCGAACATCAGCACATTTGTAGAGGAAGCCTATTTGGCATATTTCAAAGTTAAACTTGGTGATCAAGAGAAGCCTTGGACCCCTCATAAGGTGTGCAAACAGTGTGTCGAGGGTTTACGCTACCCTCTCTTGAAGAACATGATTATGGTGATGAACTAGGTGACAACAACAATTTGGGTGAACTTCAGAACTCCTAGCATCAAGACTGCGTGAGAAAAACTTACTTGAAAAAGGAACAAAGGTATCGTACTTTCGAACCAGAGAAATAGCATTTTTGTAGTACTTTAGAACTGACAGTGGCTTTGTGTATTGCCATAACATACGTGATTTAATGGAGGAATTGGGAATTCCAATCTATAACTCAACTGAATGGCGACTATTCATTGACAGCTCAAAGCGGAGCTTAAAGTGTGTCCTTCTTCACAATGGCAATATATTTGGGTCAGTCCCAATTTGCCATTCAGTTTCTCTTTGTGAAGAATATGCAGACATTAAGAGAGTCATTGAGTTGTTGCAGTATCACCAACACAATTGGGTCATCTGTGCTGACCTTAAAATGGTATGCTTCCTTCTTGGTCAGCAGTGTGGATACACCAAGTATCCCTGTTATCTGTGCATGTGGGGCAGCAGAGCTCGTGGGAGGCATTGGATGGAAAGGAATTGGCCTCCAAGATCCAAACATTCTACATGAGCCACTTGTTGATAGAAAGAACATTATATTCCCGCCTCTGCACATAAAACTGGGTCTGATAAAGTTCGTTAAAGCTTTGCCAACTGAAGGAGACTGTTTCAAGTACCTCATTTTGACATTTCCCAGCCTGTCATTTGAAAAAATAAAGGCCGGTGTGTTTGATGGTCTACAGATTCGGCAGCTCATCAAAGATGAACATTTCATCAGAACAATGTCAAAAGTTGAAAAAAATGCTTGGTGATCATTCAAAGCCATTGTCAAGGACTTTCATGGAAACATATGAACAAATAATTACACAGAAATTGTCCAGAAACTCTTGGAGAGCTACAAAATGGTTGGTTGCATATGAGCATCAAGGTGCATTTTCTGCATAGCCATCTTTCTCACTTCCCAGAAAACCTTGGTGCAGTCAGTGATGAGCAAGGTGAACAATTCCACCAAGATTTGAAGGTCATGGAAGGAGGGTATCAGGGTAGATGGGATGTACATATGATGGCTGACTATTGGTGGAGCATCCGGCGGGAATGTCCTTACACTGAACACTCCAAGAAAAGCTATAGGTGTACATTTTTACCTTAACCGCTTAACCGATTAATTTTCAAATGTTTTACGGTTAAAAAAATGGTATAGAGTAACAATAAATCCTTTGTAAGAACAAAATAAATTTAAATAAACAGTATATTCCAAGTTATTTCATTATTTTTCATTGTTTGTAAAATTTGTATGTTTTTTTACAAAAATGGGGGGGTACCCTGTATCATAAAAACTGGATATGATAGCAACACAGGGGTCATTTGTGGATTCATCACCCAAAAATTAGTAAAAAAAACAAGTGTAAGATCTAACACAACAAAAAATGCGTTCCCCAGTGTAAATATATATATATATATATATATATATATATATATATATAAAATCAGTGACGCTGGGTGATCTAGCAAACCTTGAATGGATCTGGCTCAGCATTCAAAATATTTGCTAGCAGATGACTTTGAAGAAATCCATTCCAGGTTTGCTAGATCACCCAGCTTCACTGATTAAAATGTATTATCTCCAGCCTTGGAGAGCTTTAATAAATCAAGCCCATAGTATGCTACTTCCCACTTCTCCTAGATTGTAAGCTCTTTGGGGCAGGGTCCTTTTCTCCTTCTGTGTTACTGTCTGTATCTGGCTGTCATTTGCAGCCCCTATTTAATGTACAGCACTGCGTAATATGTTGGCGCTATATAAATACGGTTTATTATTAATAGATACTTGGATGACGTAAACTCTGTTAATTACCTTATGTCAATGTAGAAAATCCACAAAGTAGGTAATACACAGTTGTGTTGCTTAATACACATTTACCTGTCATGTAGATGAGAACATTGCTCCTGTCATCAGAGAGAAGTCGCTTCAGTCGTGGGGTGCTTGGCGGCAATCTGCCTGTCAAAACTCGAAGAAAGTTTTCCACAGTCACCTACAAATGCAATAACGCATGATTTTACTAAATCAAACCTCACTATCATACACGCTAGACAAGTATATAAATTGGAGTTTGGACCCTCTAGGCCAGTGTTTCTCAACCTGAGTTCTGTGGAAATGAAATGTACATCAAATGCAGATCAGCAAAATCTCTTTTGACTTGAAGCAGTTCTGAGACTGCATTTGAAATGTTTTGTATTGAGCCATATTACTTAGATAAGCTCATCAGTTTGCTGCTTCTACTGTCACTGTTCAGTCACAAGCTGATGGTGGGGAAGAGACTTCAACTGTAAGTTTTATTCAACTGCAGCAGAGAGAAATCGGACCTCATGTCCTTAGTACTGTGTAAAACTGAAGACTAGATGGACATAAATACAAAATAATAACATACATGCATTTGATCTGAGTATTTAGCCTGAGGTTCGGCTTATGGAAAAGGCTTGGTAATGGCTTTCTTGGTAGCTAAGGAGCGTACGGATTCAATATGCGTCGTCCGACACAGAAGCAGAAGTGGTGGGCGAAATGTCTGGATAGATCCTATGAAAACGGGGGACAGCTGGTGATTCTAATTGCTGTGTTTTCCAGGCCTGCAACTACGCTAGCTCAAGACAATAAACTCTTCGGTCTACTTGTAGATTTGGCTCTGCCAAGGAAAGATGTGGGCTCATAAAGCAGAACTAGGAGGTGAGTCACTAAATTTCAATGCTGAATCACTGCTCAGAACGAAAATATAATAACCTATAGATGAAGAAAACAATAAATGCGGAAGGTTATTGATACACTGCAGCAGTAAAGGTGTACATTGCCGGTCTTTTATTTGATAGAATATGTAAGCAGGACAAAGGAAGTACTAAGTAATTAAGTGCTGACATCCTAAAGTGTACATCTGTGCAAAACAACAACAAAAGACATATTCATTACATCTCCGCAATACACGCATGCATCCTTGTTTCATCACTTTAAAATGTTCAACGTACAAAAGCATATATTTTCAGTGTACTCCCTAGCCCCTTTTAGCCGGGCACACCTCCCAGCACTTTTCAGTAACCACCAGGCTGTTTTTGGGTGGTTATTTAAGAATTGGGTCACAATACAGGGGCTGCCACCCACCTTCAGCTTCTTCCCATCCAGCTTAAAATAAATTCTGGGGAGAATTCTGTGTTTTGATATGCCAAAACTCCAGTGAACTTCCTACTTTCTGTTGAGCTGACAACACATTTGACCTGATTTATTAATGCTCTTCAGTGTTCTCCCCAGAAATTTTTTTCAGCCGGGTGGTAGGAAGCTGTAGCCAGGTGGTAAAAAAGGGGGTGTGGCAAAACACGGCAAATTTAGTGCACCCAGTTGTTTATGCCATGGGTAATCAGTAACCTCTTATTTTTTCAGTGTTCTACCTTCTCCCAATTATTTGTTACAATTTTGTAATGCCTGCCCTGTTAGTATATCCAATTTTTATATTCTATGTATTTTGCCACAACTGTCCTATGCCATGTATTGTGACCCAACTTACTAGTGTTCTAAGTTTTAAGAGTTTATTCCTTTGTAGTAGTGTAACTGGGGGGCTGAAATTGTAGTAACTAGTATCTATGAGGGTCCCCTGTACACTCTGAAAGTTACAGGTCATTGTGATATACATATTAGGAGATATGGAGGTTTGTACACAAAGCTGTGAGGATGCAGAATTCACACGCAGCTAGCAGTGGATACATTTCCAAGGCAGAAATCTGAGCTCGTGCTATGAGATGGGGGCGGGGCTGCCTATGTCTCCTTCACATGAAAGCTGCACAGGAGGACACAGAGCAGCTTCACTGGGATCCGTGCATGCAAGGATGAGAGCTGCCCAGAGCTGGGCGGGGTATTCAAATCAGCCGGGCGGTGCAACCGGCTAAAAACCTCTGGGGAGAACTATGCTCTTATGTAAGGTACAAATTCTGTTTTTTTTTTCTTTTAGATGCAACACCCTTTTTTTTATTTTTTTAAAAATCCACGCATCGGAAAACATTTATGGCTATTTCAGTGGCCACTAGGCCAGATTCTGAGTCCCACCCTAATGGCTCTGCCCCCACCAGGAACACCCCCTGAAGTGAAATCCATCGCCTCTATATGTGTTGTGGGGATTTAAAGTTAGTTCCTAACGCTCCCTGGCAGATCCGGCCGGCATTAGGCCGGATCGGGCAGGGGGCGTTAGGCCAGAACGAACTATCGGCTAAGCCGTATCTGGCCTAAAGGCCGAAGTTTGCTGACCCCTGGCCTAGGCGAGATCTGCAATTTTTTTTTTATCCTACGTCACCTAATCTTGCGCCAGGGTCAGCTGACGTAGGATGAAGAACCAGCAAGAAAAGGGGAAGATAGCGTCAGCTCTGGGTCGACGCGGGACAAGATGCATGACACCCCCGGATGGATCAAACTGCCCTGCAGGATTGAGGGTAAGTAGATTTTTTTGCAGTTTTGAATTTAGTTCCTCTTTAAAACTAGAGAGGATAAACTGTCATGGGAGAACCCGAGTAATTCAGCAAAATGTAGGAATGGATATGGTCTATTATTGAAAACAAATGCCAACTAACAGCAAAATATTTTTAAGAAACCCATTCCAGGTTTGTTGGGTCCCCCAGGATACTCCGTCTTCCCCAGTCTTGAGGAGCTTTAATAAATCAGGCACTAAAATGCCATGTAGTCTCTTTAGCTCTGCCCTGGGAAGACCTTCGGCAGTGATGACAATGCAGCCTGGGGATCCAGAACAGAAGATGTAATATGTTGTCAGCTCAGAAGGTAGGAGCTCACTGAATTTCTTGCAGCAAAGTTTATGTATGTGAAGTAATGGCTATTTATTTGTCATAATTTATTTTATCCCTACATACATAACTTGTAAGCCTGTATTTTTATTTTGCTCTTGCTTCATCCAATGCCTAAATCATGATTCTGTCTAAGCTGTAGTCCAGCGTTTCTCAACCTTTTTAACATGGGTGAACCCTTGAGAAAACTATCAGGTTTTAAGGACCCTCCTATAATTACTATATCCACAGCTCAAAGTATATTATTATGGTGGTCAGTGGGAAGAATGCCTCTTAAATTACTGGCCATTGAGAAGAATGTCATCCATACAGATAGCCGAACAGATCATTGGGGTCAGGTATACTGACCTGAGAGGAACAAGTTGCCCCAAGAACCTCTAACAACCTCTGGAGGAACCCTGGTTGAGAAACATTGTTGTAGTCTAATCTAAAAATGAAAATCACATAAAAGTATGGTTCTTTAAATTTCACATATATATATCAAGAAGCAGGTAGCAGCATGTGAATTAAACCTTATTATTAGCAAGTGCAGCCAGTACTACATCAAAAATGTTTTACTTTAAAGGCTTTTCTAATGCTACTTAGTACAAATTTCTGACAGTTTCATGATTGAAGCACTAAAGTCGAATGGAGGGGAAAAAATACATAAAGGAAAAATTAGAGGCTTACACTTATGATAAAACACCTATAAAATTATGACATTAATGGAACCTGGAGACTGGTTATGTAGAAAAAGAAAATGATTTTACAGGCAGGAGGTAATCATTATACAGATTTGATTACATTTTTTCCATGGGAATAGCAACCATAAGAAAGTCAGCATTTGCATAAGAAATACTTGCAGGTCTGGTAGCACCGGCAGATATACCTGGGCATCCTATGGTGCGTAATATTCAGATCCTGTCAGGTCTTAATATATAGACTGATTAAAATGTTTAAAGAAAAATACTAAAAGTCTCCTGAAATGTAAGAATTTTCAATAAAATGTGGTATTTCCTACCAGAATTGTTTTAGACTGGGTGTGAAGAAGCTGTAGCTGGGTGGCAGCCCCTGTATTGTGACCTAACCTTTCAGTAACCATTGAAAAACAGCGGGGTGATAACTGAAAAGTGTTGGGTAGCACCCAGATAGAAGGGCCAGGGGAGAACACTGAAATAAAATTCAAACATCAGTATACAATTATCATGTTGTAAGATAATGGTTGACCAGTTTAACATGCCATACCTCATACCCTCTGTAGTCGACTTCCACATTGTCCCCATAAACATTGAGCTCCATATTTTTGTGGCTGAACACAGTGGCTGGTTTGGGGTTCCTCGGGTTACAAGCCATGTCGTCAGCAAGCATCAGTATGATATGACTGTTATGGGAGAAACAGAGAACTGGTTAGGGGAGAGCAGCTATTAAAGCAAAACTATTACTATTACAACAAATATGTACTGCAACATTTAATTATCTGCACTCACATTTTTCTCCTACTCCTCCTGCAAAATCCCACAAATTACCTTAAGAGAGGTCCACCTATTACAGCTTCTAGTGCTGGTTTGGCAACAACGCTGAACTGAGCAGAAAATCAGAGCAGAGTTGCCACTCTCCGTAAAGCTGTGCTGTTCATATAGGCGTTGCTTGTTCTCAGTACAACAAGAAGAAAAAGCAACTTCAACAAGCCAGTAGTTTGTCATTTACCATCTTGCCACAAGTCCCATCAACTGCTTTCTGGATTGGCAAGCACTGTCTCTATTGCAGAAACCCTTCCAATGTGAACTGCAGTGCCTGTAGGGGAACGCTTATGACACAAATGGAGGATATATCTCTGTTTTTTTACCAAGATTTGTGCATCACATTGTAACTGGATTTGGGATTAGATTAAAACGTCATACAGGGAAATTGTCATTACTGGACAATTAATAAAGGGTACCTAAACTCAGAATTTTCACTTTACATAAAAGGGTAGACAACTCTTTTTTTTAGGTAAAAATTATATTCATTTAGGTTTTTTTAAATGCAACACCCTTTTTAAAAAAAAAAAAAGGGTGGCAGCACCGCCCCGATTCTCAATCGCCTAGACGATCGGTGAAAAGAGAAAAATTTGTCAATCTCACGCCTGCGCAGTGGGATCGGCAAGTTTTGTCTCCAACCTACGTCA
Organism: Pyxicephalus adspersus; assembly: GCF_032062135.1. Classification (NCBI taxonomy): domain Eukaryota; kingdom Metazoa; phylum Chordata; class Amphibia; order Anura; family Pyxicephalidae; genus Pyxicephalus; species Pyxicephalus adspersus. The sequence continues at coordinate 11,584,970 of NC_092865.1, forward strand.
CTCGATCTTGGGTCCTGCCTGGGTCGTGTGACGTAGCAAGAAGAACCAGGAAGAAGAGAAGAAGATGGTGCCGCACAGCACGCTGGCTTGGAGACGGATACCTGGACGACACGGGACACGATTAAAGACACCTTTGGAGCGATCGACTGTGCTGTGGGGTTGAAGGTAAGTGTATTTTTGTTTGTTTTAGGTTAAGTTCCTCTGGCAGCAAACCAAAAGAAATATAGCTGTAGAGTAGCCAAATTTCCTGCCTTTAAAGCAGAACTAATGTTCTACTTTTAGGAATCCACGATCAGACAGGTCATTATTGCAAAAAAGTGGCAGGCAATGTCCTTTCTGCAATAACCCTTCCCACCTACCTGATCGCTCCAGGTATCTAGTAAAAAGCTGAGCTGTGCATGCGAAGCTTTAGCTTCGGTTGTTAAGATACCTGGCAATCCCGGCTTCCCCTGCGCATGTCTGGACTGAATGAACTCCAACACACTTTTGCAGGAGTTACATCATCCTGGCCAAGCCAATCAAGGGGGCCAATAATTCTCTACTGGAAGAAAGAAGGAAGAATATGGCTTTGCCCTCTGAGGGAAAGAGGACAGGTGAGCAATGTGGGTTTAGTTTAGCTTTTATATGCTAGTGATCACGTAAGTAGGAACCAATTGGACTGTTTACTAATGGAGTTTTCAGTCCACGTGGTAGAGAAAGAATTTAAGGAGTACATACTCAGACTACTCTGCAAAATACATACACCGAAATGTAAAAATTATATAAATATAGTAATCCTTGTATAGGAAATTAAACTTGATTTATGGGTCACTTACATAACAAAATGCAATAAAAGGACTGTGAACATTTTTTGCTAATTAATCAGCCAGACGATGCATCAAAGCCTTTAAAAACAAACAATTTTTGCAGGCAGAAATGTGTCCAAGAATTAGAAATAAACTAAAATTGCAGCTTTGCTAAAATCAATGAATTTTTTCAGAGGCAAACATTGCAGGATATTTTTTCAACTAATCCATAAAATTGTTACCCTGGTTTGACGATAGAAAGCTTGGGCCATGGCAGTAAAATGTTGGAAGTTTACAAATTAGGATCCAAGTTTGAGGTTAAGCATAAACAAATAATGAACCCCTAAACTGCATAAGATACTGTGAAATCAGCATCTGATAATTACTTTATGCTTAGTACAACAGTTGTTTCAAACTCAGAAGTCTTATATTTGCGCACATTGCTTGGCTGCAGTACGTATGCTGTGTCCAGTAACAGAGCCTCATACAAAATGAGACTGAGAGGTCAGCTTTACACGGGCTTTTAAATCCGACCCATCAAATATTGGTACCAAATTGTCCATTGGTGACCAACAACACTCTTCTCACTGAAATTGAATTTAAGTTTTCTTTTACTTTAAGGTAATGGCTTATATACGTAATATATATTAGTTCCATCCATCTGATCCTGGCCTGGCCCATCTGACAAATTTTAAAACCCATTTCGGCCCCTAAGACTAAAAGTTTGCCAACTCCTGAGCTAGACGATGGCCATTGGAAGGCTGCGTCTAAGCTGCATGCAGGACCGGTCATGGTAAATGTCTACCCACGGCTTTAATCTATCATACAAAGTGGGTCTCTCTGCCAATATTTTCACCACTCTAAACAAGTGCTTATAAGTGCTTCATTATCTACTTACAAATTTTCTGCAGAACTCCCTTTAATTGATACAGTTTAAATGAAAGATTAATTGTCATTTTGGTGTTAATTACTTCTACATTTTAGCAGCTGAATGCCACCTATTCTTGTTGCTGGGTGACCCGTACCTTCAACTAAATTGCAATGAAGTAATAATTGTTTGCATCACATAATGCAGAAAACTGGCCAAATACCAATGACCAAAAGATCAATAGGGGCATAGAATGAAGTTGATGTTACCCCTCCTATTGTGTATTACTTTACCCTCACCTCTTAGATTGTTAGCTCTTCAGGGCAGGGTCCTCTTCTCCTCCTGTGTCATTGTTTGTATTTGTCATTTGCAACTCCTATTTAATGTACGGCACTGTGTAATATGTTAGCGCTATATAAATACAGCTTAAAAAGTGAATTTTGGATGACCACTAAAGTGAAAAATAGGTTATAGGCCAAATCCTACACGTGGGTGTTATTCCACATTTTTAGTTGATCTCTGCATGAATTTTAAAGGTTTGTGGATATGTTTACATATACAGTTTTGCATTACTATGAATCGTAGTATATTTCTGCTGTTTCCAAGGATACCTCTTGGTTTTCGTAAAAACCTGTGTTGTTAATATACATTGATGTGGTTTATAACAATGTGAAATAAGAATAAAACAACTGAGAAAGTGAAGTGTGAATAATGTGATTTTCCGTTCAATCAACCTACCTGGACTCACCAGGTAGCAACTATGAGAGGCAGCTCCCATAAATCCATTTTTTAAAGTGAAAATTCAGCTTGTTCTCTTCTCACTTCTGCACTGAAAGCTGAATTTCCTATTTTGTTTCCTACGTTGGGTACTTCATTACATTTTCTGCCTGGTGTTTGGCCAGCCTATCCATGTCCCCAGGAGTGCCTTCATTTAGAACGCAGCCTTTGTATGCCATAGCCCTGTGGAATAGCTACCCATTCTCCATAGACAAGCAACAAGAATGTTGATTATTCATTCTGCAGAGATCAGCAACAAATCCCAAAGAATGCATAGTTAGGTAGTTATATAGATAGTCCCCAGTTACATAGTTAGGTTGAAAAAAGACATAGGTCCATCAGGTTTAACCACCAGGGAAATAAACATATCCCAGGAAAAAACCCTGGTTGATATGGAGGACGGCAAAAAAAACCCTGGTTCAATTTGCCCCAACAGGAGAAAAAAAAATCTTTCCTGATCCCATGAGGCAATCGGATGTTCCCTGGATCAAAAGTCCAGCGTTAACCTAGTCATTTTTTTTTAAACCAGGTGGGAAGAAACCATAGGCGGGTGGAAGCCCCTGTATTGAGACCCAACTTCACGATAACAACCAAAAAACAGTTGGGTGGTTACTGAAAAGTGCCAGGTGGTGCACCCAGGTAAAAGGGGCTGGGGAGAATACTGCAGTCCCTGTTGTCTTTAAAACTTTTTTTACCCAGTTATTTTCAGTGCTACTGCATTATGTGCAAATATAATTATATGCTACAGCCTATCTATTCCCAATACAACAGAAACATCACCACTGAGAAGGCAACCTATCCATTGCCCAGGGAATAGAGACAGTACAACTGAGGAAGCAGGCTATCCATTTCCCACGGACCAGCAACACATCCCAAAAAATGCAGCCAATTCTTTGCAGGCAAACATCAACATCACCAAAAAACAGCTTATGCACTTTGCAGCTAAATACCCCTGGGATCAAATCCTTTTAAATCACCAAAAATAGCAACAACACAGAATGTCCATTCCCCTTAACCAGCAAAAAAATTAAAAAATAAAAGTCTATCTATTCTTCCGATCATTGTAACATCACTACTGAGAATGCAGCTGGTCCATTTTACAGAGCATATAAGGTGATCACTGAAAATGCAACGTATCCTGTTGTCAAAGAATACATACATGGCTACTAGGAACACAGACTATTTCCTAAAGAACAGCCACATCACTAATGAAAATAAGGCCAAACAATAAGACTAAGTGCTAAGAGAACAGTCCATTCAATACTAGAAGTTGGCAAAGTCTCTGTGATTACAGTCCATGGAGATACTACAGCAGTGCTCAACCCAGAATTTTTTAAGATGGGTGAGAAGAAGCTGTAGGTGGGTGGCAGCTCCTATATTGTGACCCAACTTATCAGTTACCATCCAAAAACAGCTGGGTGGTTGCTGAAACGTGCCGGGTGGTGCACCCAACTAAAAGGGGCTGGAGAGAACACTGTACAGCTTTAGGCAGCTTATCAGTTCACAGAAGACATCATTGCAGTTTTCTCATTTATTAGAACTGGGGGACACTATTAACAGGCCAATCAGGAAATCACAAAACACAGAAAATACAGATCTCATTTATCTAAGGAAACTACACAATGACAGCCTTGACACAAGAATGATTATAGCAAAATGGGGCAATAGGTACAGTAACAGCTTTGACCTTTGATTGACACAAATAAAGGTTGCAAAAGGCACAGAGAAGCCATCCCATTTTAATTCCATGTAGTGACGTGATCCAATCAGACAATGTCTACAGGTGCATTGTGCCTTGTACAATTAAAATCTGTCTTCTCAATTGGTGTTTAAATTTTAAATGCTGCCACATCCCAAAATGATACCAACAATACCAAACAACACACTATGTGGGACTTTTAAGGCAGGGCAACTCAATAAAATTTACCAACAATTACAGGCAGTCCCCAGGTTAAGGACATCTGACATATGGACAACTCCTTTATAGGAACGGAGCTTCCCTGCTCCCTCCTGTGCAGGACGGAGCCTTGAAGGGGGGAGGGGCAGTTTGCATGACTTGCAGAAGAAATCTTTTACTAAACACAGCTGAGGTTGTGGGCGATCTTAAGAGCCGAGCTGATCTGTAATATCTTGTAAAGCTACGTACACACGGCAGATTTTTATCGCCCGATAATCGGCATCGGCCAATTATCGGGCGAAAATCTTCCGTGTGTACAGTCGGTGAAAGGGAAGGGGAGAGCGACGGAGCGGCTCCATAGAGCATGAACGGTGCTGTATGTACAGCATCGTTCATGCATCTTGCAGCCCCTTGTCGTTGGAAAGGATCGTGAAAGATCCTTTCCAACGACAAAAATTGCAAGTGTGTATGCAGCTTAACTCTTTAATGACCAAGACCAACTCTGCAGTTGTTTCTTTTTGCATATCAAAGCACAGTGATTAGCTCAGTGAGGATTTTATACAGTAACTGACATCATGCTGCCTAATAATATGTTGAGACAAACATCTGTCCTATTTGCATTTATTAAAATAATGTACCTGTTCTGACTTACATACAAATTTAACTTAAGAACAAACCTACAGTCCCTATCTTGTATGCAACCTGGGGACTACCTGTATTTAAAAATAAATAGTACCAAATCTCCAATCTAACTTCCATTGTGGATCATCCAGCTATGGCTCAAGACAATTAGTCAATGAGTCAACAGTAAGCATGATGTAAAATTCAAGTTTCACTTAAAAAAAATCAATTCATCCAGAATAAAAATTAAAAAGCAAATTAAAAAAAAATGTTTCAGCACATTGAAGAACCTCTAAATGCAGAAACAAGTGTCTACAACAGATAGAAGCATTCAATATCATGCTTTAATTAATCCAACCTTCCCCAATCATTACAAACACTGAAATCTGAAAGCCCCTCTGGATAAAAAGTAAGGGGGGAGGGCAAAGAGCAGAAAGATTTACAACAACAGGGTGTTAATTGGAAGGGGAAATAAATTCTTACCTGTCAGGGATTCCAAGTCTTTTCACACTTCTATAAACCGAGAGAGTATTTGCTACATGACGATAATTAAACCAGAACCGAGAGGTACAGACCTGAAAAGAGGAGCAAATTAAGAGACTGAATATTTAAAGTTTAACCATACGTTTCTCAATATCTGTAATTGCTTATGCTTTAGACACATACACAATTTTCATTGGGAATGGAAAACTCGCTTTCTACAATAGCTGCTGCTCAACTTCCAGGCTTAACAATGCCCAGCCCCATCCTGGACGCCAGGTCATGATTTAACTCATATGGGAGACTCCCTGTCCAAAGATTTTAATAAAGGATAGAGAAGCATCAGACGTTAGGATCTTTCACGATCCTTGGGAATGACAAAAGACTAAAATATGCATGAATTCGTGCGGTTATACAATGCCATTCTGCTCTATGGAGAGGGGGAAGAACAAACAAGCAGCACCCCGCTGCGCTATCTCTCCTTCATTAGCATTGCGGTTCTACATGAATCTGCTAGGATGGATCCATGCACGACGTCAGACAAGCGCGGTACGCATGTGGGATTCTTATCTGATACTAGCCCTGAAGCGATAATCGGATGACAATCATGCGACGTGTGTGCATAGCCTTATTGTCAGAAATGTCAGGGACAGTCTACCTTTTGCAGCGAAGCACAGATTCCACAGCCTAGATCTTATCCTCATGGGACAAGATGGGACAGCCTCACAAAAGATTAGAAACAGATCTAGTAAACACAGAGACTCGACTGCACCTGCGCTGGAGAAAGTTAGTATGAAGGGGAATCTCCAGTGCGGGGGGCATATTAATGCAACTTTATCAAGGGCTAGATACGATTCCCCTCCTAACTGTTTCAATATTTGGGCAGCTATGACAACAATGTCCTACCAGAATCCTTACCACTTTTAGGAGAAGGTCATACAAGCACCCTTGAGAAGGAAGTTATGACTGGTCTAGTGTTTTTCCTTCAGAAATCCTGGGACAAATTTAGATATTTGGTTTTGGTCAGCAGTTTGAAGTAACCTTTAAAATCCTACTGTCACTTGAACTGGGATCCATGGTCCCCAAAGTCCCAAGAAGGCTTAATAAAAAAAAATCAAGCTAACACCCTGAAAACCTACCACCTGCACTGCAAACTGTCTGCAAAGGATTCATTTTACACTTTACATTGATGAATGTTTGACTACAGAATTAACCAGTCTGATTCCCAGGGTTTGTGGGGGGGGATCAAGCATTTTGTGTTGGGGGAGAGAGCAACATTGGAAGTGGAGAGAGCAAGGGGTAAAAAAATAATCTCATCTAGCTGCCAAAAGAGGAAAGAACTAGAAGCCTGTTCCTCATATTCTTCCCATCTGAGCAAATGAGTGTGCTTGTAATCAGCAGTTTCCTTAAACACAGCATTCCAAGATAAAATAAAAATAAATTGTTCCTCAAAGGCCATGCAGAAAGACCTCTATCTACACTGGGGTTCCATCGTCCAGCATTTTAAAAAAAGTGTTCTACATATGGAAGAAAAAAAAAAACTTGCAAGCATATAGTACAATGCTTAGCTCAAAACTCATGTGAGAGGTTCTCCACAGCTGTGAGGATGAACTACAGCCTTACTTTCAGTCCTACACAGTTTCAGAGACTCCTCTCTTCAAATAGAGTTCGATTGAGCGTTCTTGACTTTTTTATTCAAAAAGTCACATCTTCATTAAAATAAATTGCGTAAACATGTCCAACGCCACTGAACCTGCTGCTCATTGCTGTATAAAGCCCTACACAACAGATGTTCTTCCAATCCCATTTTCTTCTCATCTGAAATACTGGCTGGGTACCAGGGAAGAGTCTTTGTTACCTTGGGAGCTTTAAAAGATCGAAGACTACAACAGTACTGGAAAAAATATCTGGTTGATGCTCTAGAACTGGTGGGATGTCCCCTGATAAAAACACAACCACTCTCCAAACTTGGGAATCATTTCAGCAGGACTGTCTACAACTCAAATCACTCAGGTGAGTATCAAATATATATGCATGCTTCTTGAAGACCTTGCAAATGTCACCACTCCTTTAGACCTCTGATTGGACTAAGATCTGGACTTTAAGAGCGCAAAGAGAAAAAAACAAGCAGCCCACAGTAACAGTAACCCCATACCCAAAAAAAAGAAAAAGAGTGTAATGCATTTGCAGTGTAATAAACAACAGGTACTTACTAAGACAGCCCAATTGTTTGTGTGTCCGCTTCTAAAGAAGTGTTCAGCCTTGTTCTGAAATTAAAAAGAAAAAAAATGACTGCAAATAAGTCAATTACTGTTAAATTAAAATAAAATAAATGTGTCTGCTCCTCGTAGTTGATAATGTGGCATTGTGTCCACAGTACATGCAGCTAGAGGTGACAGTGCAAACCATTCATCATCTTCATTTGTGCTCCAATACAGCAATTTTGACATTTGCTAGGGACATTGGGAGCAGACCAACCAATTTCTCCTTTCCTCACCTATTGTATGGATAAATTGACATCAGACATAAGGTGTTATTGCAGAAAGGGACAAGCTATGTCCCTTCTGCAATATTGGTTTTTACCTGCCTGATCCCTACTTAGCTGTCAGTATTGCCGAGCTGCGCATGCACTGCTCAGAGTAGGTTGCAATCCCGGGTTCCTTTGCACTTGCTGGGAATGCATGAACTCCTGAGCAGGAGTTAACTCATCTTAGAACAGCCAATCAAGATGGCCAAAGATCATATTTTGAAAGCAAAGAAGTTGGCAGCACTCTGTGATCGAACAAGAATAGGTAAGCAATTGAAGGTTTAGATCCACTTTAAGGAATAACATTTCAAAGTGCACATATAACTTTTAGCCAAACCCCCCTCCTCCTCCAGATGCATGCTGCACAAAAGTGCCAGGGCCTCTGGTGTATGGTCACATTCATCAAAATTTTCAGTGCAATGACCATGCCTAACCAGTAGCCTCCCATATGGTTCTATGGGGCCTGGCCCTTCTTTATTCTGGGGTTTTCCTCACATCACGCACTGCACTGGTGCAAGATCAGGTGACATGTGTTTCTCTGAATATTAAAAAAGAAATAAAGTGCCAATCACAATGCACATGTGTGGGATTGAGTACTTGTTAAAAATAAATAAAAACATTAGAGAAAAGCCCCCAAAGAAGCAGCCCACAGCCCCATTGACATGTGACAATCACAGGAGGCTGCGAGTAAACACGGAAGGGTAGGGGTCCTACTTAACAAAACAAAATAAAAAAAACATTTTTTTTTTCAATATGTAAAACAGATAGCCACCCTTTTACATAATGTTAATAATGTGGTGATAGGTTTGCATTAACTTTCTCAGCCACAGTCCTCTTTAGCATCCTATTGTTTTTGTAACGTTATTCTATACCTGCCCTCCTCACCCAGCATCTTCCCAAATGTGTGAGATATATATCGGAGTTCAACCCAGAAATGTATTTAAGCTGGGTGGGAAGAAGCTGTAAGAGAGTGGCAGCCCCTGTATTGAGACCCAATTTATCAGTTTATTAGTAACCACCCAAAAACAACTTGGTTACTGAAAAATGCCGGGTAGTGCTCCCAGCTGAAATGGGCTGGGGAGAACATTGTGTATATGTATTATTTTTATTAAAAACAGGATTTATATAGTCAACATATTTAAATAACCAACATATTACGCAGCAATGTACTTTAAATAAGGGTTGCAAATGACAGATAGATACAGACAATCTAGAAGGTGTCACACAAAAGAAGGTGAGATATGTAGTGGTGGGAAGTAGGGACGGTTTCAAAAGACAAGAAGATGGGTAGGTGAGTTTGAAAAGATAAGTTTTAAGAGCTCCTTTAAATGGGCAGAAAGTAAAAGCAATCCGAATAGGATGAGGAAGACCATTCCAGAGAGTCAGGGCACCTCAAGAAAAGTCTTGGGAGCTGTGCTTGTGAGGAGGTTATGAGTGAGGAAGTCATTAGTAGGTCATTGGAGGAGCGAAGAGAATGGCTAGGGTGATATTTTACTACTAGGTCAGAAAGGTAAGTGGGAACTGTGGAGGGATTTAAAGGCACAACACAGGAGCTTGAATTTGATTCCAAGGTGAAATGGAAGCCAATGAAGAGAACTACAAAGACAGCAGAAGAACACACACGCATACATGTATGTATAGTGTTGTGTAATATGTTGTAAATAGTATATACAAAAAATACTGTTATTAATAATAATAATAATAATATACATACATATATATATATATATATACACACACACCCCTTCAACAACTTAACAATACAGAACACTAAAGACCACACAAAGACCATGGCTGTAACCTCGCCCAGGCAAACCTTCACATAACATAATGTACATATACAGAAAACATTTTACCTTAATTCAATCATTTTAGTTGTATTCTATGATCATGTATTGATACTGTAATATAGATTAGCAGTATATTAGGTGTGGATAGGAGGACAGCACAAGGCGTGGTTCCAGTGCCATTCACAAGCCTTTGATCGCCTGACCCTAAAGCACAACTATGCCACCACCATCCATTGTGATCTCCATACTGTAGGAAGTACAGGAAAGGGGCTCACTCCCGCCTACATGTGTGACAATGCGCAGCACATGCATTAGTGCGCTAGGGTGCCTTTTATTGCTGATGACACCCCATAGAGCAATGCAGCAGCCACACCTGTGCAGGGACCTTTAACAATGCAGTGTGTGATATGAGGAGCATCGGGCAGCTATAGAAATGAACAGGACGCCCCAATACACAGACATAACGGGGCCCCAAGGGCTCCTCTCTACATACATACAGAAGAATACATGTGAGCATTATAATACTCACATCAATGCTGTGCTATTTTTTATTAATGCCACCCCCAAACAACCTGCAGGGTAATACTACTGCTGTGTGCTTCTATTTATGAGGATTATTGGACTGCTATGGAAGATTTTGCATCCTTTTCAAATGAATGGGTTCCCCTAACATATGGCAGAGACATGCACAGCAGCAGCACATATTTGCCAATTGGTCCTAAGTCCCAGAGCCGATATAAGATAGCATCACTACAATACACACAGCAGTGATTCTACTGACAGCACAGTATTATCCTAAAAATGGAAGCAATAATGATATGCAGCCAGTACGACTAGCCACAACCCACCTCTGCATACTGAGCTTTCGTCCCCAGCGCCAGAGCAACAAAACAAATCAGTAGCCGGCTGACAACACAGAGCGCCGCCATCTTTCCCCGATGACAGGAGGAAGACTTCCGCGTCACGTGACGGGTGGTAACCACTCCTGCTAGGGTATCACGCGCGCGCTGCATGGTGGGAGCTTTGTGTTAGCAACAGGGTAGTCATGGTGCAGAGAGGGGTAGAGTCTATGGATAGCAGTGTTAGGACTACAAGTGCAAGCAGGCCCTGTTAGCAGAATACACAGCCTATTAAAAACAATCTCCAGAAACAGAACTGTCTCAGGTTGGGCACTGCAGACCTCATATCCTCATATGTTCTGCCCTGCAACTGTCCTTCCTCTTGGTTTGTTGTATTATATACAGGTAGTCCCTGGGTTACATATGAGATAGGGACTGTAGGTTTGTTTTACCAGATACATAATAAATGCAATTAGGACAGATGTTTGTCGCCACATATTATTAGGCAGCACGGTGTCAGTTGCTGTAATAAATCCTCACTATGGATTAATCAGAAACTTTATGGAGCCTAGACGTTAACCCCAATGGCATTCTAATTCTGTCCGTATTTTAAATGGGGTATTTTAATTTTTAAAAGCCTTACATTTTTTTTTTTTGCATGGAAATATATTTTACATTGTAGGCTTATAATTCTTAGGCATAACTCACGGAAATATGCCCAATATTTCATACATTTAATAATGAACTTTAAATGAAAAAACACAAAAATGTGTTTTAAAAAAAATAGTGAAATATGTAATACAACTGTACAGTAGCATGTATTATATATATATATTTATTACATGCATGTAATATATATATAAATATTTATTCAGTGGTACCTCGGTATAAGTCTGCTTTGGATTAAGTCCAACTTGGTATAAATCATGTTTGGGCACGAAAAGTTTTGCAACCTTTGTGCTAGAACTTGTATGGGTCAAAATGAGTCATTACACCGCGCACTGCCCTTCTTTACCTCTCTGGAGACAAAGCCACGACTGCCCAGAGGCATCAGTACACCAGTTGCTGCCATTCAGTGAACAACCCGCACTATAACTCTGTGAATTTCAAAATATCTCCTTCTCCTCCCTTCTCAGCACCATCCTAGGAGGCACTCGACTCTTCTCAGCAAGGTAAAGTGAGGTTGAATTTTCTTTTATTTCATCTATTGCTTTTGTATTTATGTATTTCAGTATTAAGCAGTGTTTAAATTATTTTATACAGCCCCATCAATGTATAATATGCCAATAACAATAGGATTTTTTTTTTCATGGGAATGGATTAATCATTTTCCTTTTATTCCTTTTAGTAAAAGTTTGGTATTTGTTTGGTATAAATCCAAGGATCCGCAACGGATTAAGGATTTATACCAAGGCACCACTGTATATAATATTAAGATGTCTTTGTATTGGACTCAATACAGCTATTTTGTATTGAATCCAATACAAAATTTTTTAAATTTCCCACCGCGCCTCCCGCACGAACCGAAGCATGAACCGACGTCACCCTGGAGAACGTCTCTGCACATGCCGGGAGAAGATCAAAAAAAGAGGACGTCGCCCGAGGACCTGAAGGAAGGACACCGGGGGACGCAAAAGAAACACAGTAAGTGGGTTTTTTATTGTTTTTTAGCGACTCCGAGTGGGACTCAAGATTACCACTTTTTGCATAGAAAATCCACCCTGAGTCACACTCAGGATTATCGCTTGGGGGGTTAATTAACTTTTGGAGCAAGCTGTGCTTTGATATGCAAAAAGAAACAACTGCAGAGTTTGTCTTAGTCAAGAGTTACAAGAGGCTGCAGAAAGAGCTCAGTCCTCAAAGAGAAACTAAACTCAAAAGTCCCCCAAACAAAAAAAAGCACTTACATTTAATCCTGCAGGACAGTTGATCCGTCAGGAGGTCTCTTATATCGGGTCTCACATCGTCCCGGCATCCGGCTTCATGCCGACCCTCCAGGCACCGCCATCTTCGCTCCTTCTTTTGGGTTCTTTTTCCTACGTCACCCCACCCAAGCCCGAAAGTCACGTAGATGGGTAAAAAAATTGCCAATCTCACTGCACATGCCTGAGATCAGCAATATTTTTCCCTTTTCACGCACCTAAGAGCCTCCCAGGATGCATGATGTAGGTAACCTAGGAGGCTTTGCGCTCTCATCCATTCTCAACCGCCTAGGCGATCAAGAATTAGAATTTTTTTTTTTAAAAAGGGTGTTGCACTTAAAAAAAAAACAAACAGAATTTTTACTTGACATAAAAGGGTTGTCTACCCTTTTATGTAAGGTGAAAATTGTGAGTTTAGGTACGCTTTAAGACCACCCACAACCAGCTCAGCTGTGTTTAGCAAAAGATTTCTTCTGCAAGTCATGCAAACCCTCCCCTCTTCAAGCCTCTGTTCTGCGCAAAGCTAGCAAGGAAGCCATGTTGGTATCTAGAAGGCGTCCATATGTGGGATGTCCGTAACCTGGGGACTACCTGTGCATTAATTGCAGGAGCTTTAAAAATACCCAACCCAACACTGCAATATTCAGTTCCTTTTCTATGGAAATCCCATACTGTCCAAGGTCAATGCCCACCTAAGGTGAAAATATCTGCTTGGGTATACTACCAGCTGGGCCGCTAAAGGTTGGTAAACTTGACAGTTGACAGTGTTAATAATAATAATAGTTTTATCTGAAATTTTTTCCTAAACCCAACCCAATATAACTACAGATCACAGGGAACATCTGGGGTTCCCCCCAGCAATCTCACCTATGTAGGATTTATGGGTGGTGATTGCTGACCTCAAAGACCACTAAATTCATAATTTTAAATCCCACGGACCATTACTATAAGTTTTTTTTAAACAGATAAATACATTTGTAAAATAATGATCCTCCTAATGGTGCTGACGAGGACTGTGGAGGCTCTGATTCATTGATCAGCTCAAGGGTAAGTGAAATATTACTTTTGGTACTATTATCATTGGTTGCATTATCTTTGGTATTACTATAGAAATGCAAAATATTTGTTTGCTTGTTCTCACTCATGGGTTTATTTCATTCCAATCTAAGACCAAACAAGAAATGATAGTTATCAAAGTCAAACTATTTGATGCCAATAAATATAACAGTTAAAGAAAAAGCACAGTTAAGGTCATACTTACCTAAAAAAGCATCTGTGAAATAAACAAATAAAATAAAACAATCAGATGAGAATCGGTATTGGCGGAGCGGGGTGACTGTTGTAATGGTGGAAACAATACTGACGCGTACAGCTCGGTAACGTCTTGGTTGTCTTTTAAAATATAGGAATTTATTAGAATATTATTTTTGTTTTAATATTAATCAAACATAAAAATTAAAATTAATGTCCAAATTTTTCTGTGGACAACCAAAATTTCTCACAGACCATTGGTTGGCGACCACTGTTCTTAACCACTTTTGGAGTCTGAACGAGCGTTCATCATAAACAAGTATGGTGGCGGAGGTTATCAGCTGCTCACTGACAGCCCAGAAACCATCCATGTGAACCAAAGCTATTGGGAATTTCTTACAATTGTTTTTCTTTTTTTTTTTTTTTTGTTTGCAGAACGAATGTCATTTTTGAGCTGAAGAGACGCTCTGGAATTTATAGCTGCATTATGTACACAGGGGGTTTGATTTGGTCCTGACTGGAAAAACTCTGGGAAAAATACAAGGACACTGGTAAGACAGCTAAATACAGCTTACTGTATTGCCTGGGACTGTGATTACCTCTTCCTACAGCATAAAAAATTACACCTTTACTACCTTAGAGCCCTCAATCTCTCCACAATTGGCTTCCATTGTGTCCAGCACCATCCTGGATTCTCTCTTCATTCCGGCGCGGAGGAACCAACGGGCACTGACATTTTTGTCCTCCTTCTTCCAGCTTCTGCACCTTGCTCTGTGTAGCTATGAGATCAGCATGCGTTTCCTTGCATGCACATCTGCAGACGCTGCACACATTTGTGAATTATTCCTAGGCCTTCAATTCCAAAGCTTTATACACAGCTTCCCACAGCATAACTGCAGTACTGCTTCCAATGACAGTATTATTCCATTGCAGGAAGCAAAACTGATATGTAGCCGGTAAGCCTTTTGCAGAGCCCTTGGTCCCTCCACAATTGGCTTCCATTAAGACCTGCGCTGTCCTGGATTCTTTCTTCGTTCCACAGGAACCAATGGGTCCAGCCATTTTCACCCATCTTCTTCCTGTTTCTGCTTATGTCACACAATCTTGTACTGCGCAGGTGCGAGAATGGGTGACGTTTCCTCCTGTAAATGTACAAAACTGCTGATCCTACTACGCATGTGCAGATCAGGCACACGCAGAAGGGGCAGCCGAAGCCTCCTGGAATATGTGACGTATGTATCCCAGGAGACTGCGGGCTTCTCATTCAATCTTTACCACTGCAGCAGTAAAGACAAAAAGGGAAAAGTTTCCCCTTCTTTTTAAAAAAGAAATTAAAAAAGAAACAAACACATTCTTTATTTCATAATAAAATGTTATCTACCCTTATATATAACGTATAAATGGGGTGGTAGGTCCCTTTTAACTGGAAATGTCACAATGGGTACAGGTTTTGACCAAAAGCAACATGTGAAATTCTTTTTATTACAAGTGTGTGCGTGTGTGTGTGCGCGCGTGCGTGTGTAAAATGCAGCTCCATATATCGCCTGCTGGGGGCACTGTGGTTTTAAACACCTTGTGTGTGTTTCCATGGGCAACCAGTAGGGGTTCCTGCTGCACTCGGGGATCGTTATTAGTAGGCCTACTGGCTTCACATTCTTCCCTCTGCCTTAGCATTGAACCGAAAACCATAAACTGCAATTTTTGCTGGTGCTCTGGCCAATTACTCGCTGTCCTCCTGATATTCTTGTCCGTTGTAGATATTTTGCTGTCATCTTTGCTGTATGTGTAAAGATGCACTATTCACTGTTTGCTGTGTTTTTGAATGCACTCACTTCCAATAAAGCACCTAACTTATCCCTGACTTTATAGTGTATGCTGCCAATGCTGGTCTCCCACCTATTTCTGCTAGAAGAAATCCTGACACTGTTGTTTTGGTAAAATCAGATGTAACTGGAAGACTGGCTGAAGTGCAAAGAAAATGCAAAAAGTGCGAAGAAATCCTCCCTTGTCTGTCCCTCCATTATTTCCACCTCCATCTTCTTTTGCCCCATTGAGTAAGGTGAGACAAAATTGTTCCTTCCTTCCCCTCACCTAGATACCAGGATCCTTTCATGTCATGTAGTGGACAATGCCCCATAATATGTCCAAACATTCTACCCGGTAGTTTATGATGAACTAGAAATCTCAGCATACCCTGAAGATGCCAATAAAGTCATTGATGGTGCCCTAATATCTGGCTGATATCACAGCAAATGTTGCTTAGTTCTTTGGAACCCTAGCAGTAACAATGTACCAGAGGCTCAACATCCCGCACTGCTAAATTTTAAAGAACCAGCGCTTGCACATTTGGCAGCAGCTGGGGGTGAGTAGTTCTCAACGACCTACTGTCACCACTACTCTAATGGGCTACCTTGGGAGAAACACTTCATGTATGTAGTTATTTAATGGTGTGAGGATGTGGTAACTGTATTACAACTTCACCTCCAGTCTGAACATTGCAAAGTTTGATGTCTTAGAAATAGGGGGGCTTGTTTTGGACTGGTTGTCCTTGGCTAGTTAGAGGAGATACCTACTGCATCCTACTGTTCTTTGATCTCTTATATGTTGTTCAGATAAATCTCTACCTCTCCAATGTTGCCGTCTTCTGGTTTAGGGTTCGTTTAATTCACTGGAAACCTAAATTTTATGTTAGTAGAATAATGAGAAAACTCCGAAGACCAAGATCCAAGCGGGGTTAAAACACGAATTATGAAGTGCTTCATTGTGCTTTTCTGTGTAGGTTTTACTAAGTGGCTTCTTGTGTCTCTTCTATAGCATTGTTAGCCTTTTTTTTCAGCCTTTCGAGATTTTTCTCCCACCTTCCCTGCTTATCCACACAGCTCCCAGGTACTGTCATCTCACATCACAAGTGAGCGCAAAGGGAGTCTGCAGAGTTCACATCTCGTTGATCAGTCAGAGATAAAGATTAACTGATTCACCAGGTTTCAATGACATCCTTGAGAACATGTGCAGTGTTTCATTGCATTGCACTTTTTTATTGTTTGGCATTCAGTATGTTTGTTAATCCCAATACAGCCAGTCAAGTATTGCCATACGTAGTTGGCAGGTCAAAATCAATCTAATATTTCTATGTGCAAGCACTGGCTTGGATATGATAGCAGCATATTTGTGTATAGTTTGTGACTTTCAGGCATGGTTCCAATGTTGATCCTTTTAGACTTTTTGTCCCAAAATGTATTTGTGGCTTTATTTACTAATCTATCATTCTATGGATTCCATCTGTCTTATTTCTACCATTTGGTAACTAAATTCTGGAAGCTGTGCCAGGAAAATAAAAAAGCTAGCAGAGGGCAGAAGACTAGTCACCAATAATCTTTTTATGACATTTCAGTTTTAGAGTTTGTAAGATTACAGAGTTAGCAATCTTATCAGCAAGTTTTCATTGAACAGATTTTTATGACATTTCATCACTTCAATCATTTATGACACATCCAAAAAAGCAAATGAGCTGGACTGTGCAAAGAATAGTGGTATTTAAGACATAGAACATGTATGGGATATGCAAATAAGAATAAGAAAGAGAAAGGAAAAGTAAAGTTAAATAAATAGGGTGTGTCCATTGTCCAGAATATGGTCTCATCTTCTCATTGAGATAAAATCCTTGGATCCCATTTTTTTTTTTTTTTACAATGTTTCCATCTTATCCAGTAGAACATTCATATCATCAATATTTAAAACAATGTAACTCCTAATAGAATGAGTGGAACCAATAGGGATATTGAGGATCTAGCAATGTGATATTCTGGCAGCCAAGAAAATAAATGAAATTAATCTTTTAACTTTTATGAGTTCAGCAATGACTCAGCTGTAGATGTAGTCAGATTTATTTATATGAGTGAATGAATAAAGTTATGGTTCTGATCCAAAGGAAAAAGGGTCATGGCTAAAAATAAGGTTCTTATCTAAAACCATTTGACATGTTCATTAGATATTGAAAATAATGCTAACTTAACTGCAGCCCCTAAAGCTTTCAACGAAGCCTCAGGGACAAGTGATTGGTGTGTGCCAAGACCATGGATCAAAATTATATAGCTGGCCTCAATGAGGAAGGTGTTATTCGTGGATTTAAAGCATGGGTAAAATATTCTGTTATTCTGTGTCATTCTTTTTATGGAAGTGCCTTCCTCTGGATCAACTATGTCTATAGGGTTTTTTTTATCTGGGATATGTTTATTTCCCTAGTGGTTGAACTTGTGCCTTTTTTTGACCTGACGAGATATGTAACTATGTAAGAGAACAGCAGTACATTTCAGATTGAGACATTTCATATTTTTATTGCAAATTGTGTTTGGACCGGATATCCCGGCTAGTGTAGACTTGCAACCTTTAAAAAAACTTCAGGCCACAATGTAAAGACAGCTTCTGGAATGAAAATTGGATAGTTGAGAATTGGCTTAAGAAGAATGACTTTGCACAACTTCTCTTTTTGGTTTTGGGAACATTTTAAGGCTCATTTTAACAGATTATGTTTTTCTTGCATTTGGCATGTGTTTGGAACAAAATAGCAGGTCAGCAAAATCCTAATGACTATAATTGAGGGGAGTTTAGAGGCTAAAAAAATTATATGTGTAAATATTTTTTTTCTACAATTTTCTGTATTTCTGTAAACCTAAAAGACGGTTCTAGCTCCAAATGGGTGTCTAGTTTCCCACACATATTTTGACAGCTAAAAGACAAATTTAAGAGAACAGCCTGTGACTGCTTTGGGCATGCTGCAAATTTTGATGATTGCCAGTGGGTCATTACATATTTCATTGTTTCAGCATTCCAAACTTTGTAGATTTACTTCAAGTAGTCCTAAACCCAAAAAAAGGAAAGATTTGCTATGTCAGTGAAAACATAGACATTATTTTATTTCACATAATTTGTTTTACGTTGGGGCCCCAGATGCCAGTACTACTGAGATAAATTGATTTATTACTGCTGAAATCACCACACAATATCATCAGGTAAAGCATCAGCATATCCCAAGAGCACTTAATTCACTTTCCAAATCACAGTTCTTGGAGAGTGTTGGAGTGCACTCTGTATAAGTACATTTGGTTTATAGACATTTCATATGGGAAATCAGTGTCTTAAAAGATGAAACAAACTCTATGTGCAATATCTCCACAAGGGTGCTAAATTATGCAACATTTGACATCTACTAGAGGAATCAATGAAATTGGTTTAGACATGTTATAAGCACATCTAAAACCCTATAATAAAATATACTTTAGTTTATCAGTTCTTAGATATGGTGGCTGCATTTGTTTTCAAATTTTCTGCATTTTCACTTGGTAATCCTGCTTGTAAAACACTTTCTTTCCTATATGCTCACTGTCATGCTATATTAATGTAAAAGCAGTGTTGTCACCATAGGCTGCTGTCATGAATTGGCCACAAACACCTCCAGCTTTCCATTACATAAAGATGATCTGTTCGTCACAGTTAAAGCAGAACTAAATCTGTAGTACTCACCTGTCCCCTTTCCCTCGCAGCGTGCCACCATCTTCTTCTTTCTGCTCTGTAGAAGATCTTGGGTCATCTTGATTGACCGGGTTGGGGTGACGTAACATTGGTGACGTCTATTCATTCTTGGCTCGCACAGGGAAAGTCGGGATTGCTGGGTATCCTGGAAACTAAAACAAGTGCAGCTCAGCTTTATTATTATTACACAGAATTTAAATAGCACTGGCATATTACACAGTGTTTTACAAAGTCCATAGTCATGTCACTAGCTGTCCCTCAAAAGGGCTACAATCTAATGTCTATACCTCAGCCATATGTCTTTCATACAGTCTAAGGTCAATTTTTTGGGGTAAGCCAATTAACCTAACTGCATGTTTTTGAAATCTGGGAGTGCCCAGAGGAAACTCACACAAACATAGGGAGAACCTGCTAAGATTTGAACCTGGAACCTAGCATTGCAAATCCCAGAGTGCTGACGACTGAGCCACCATGCTGCCCTGCTCAGTTTTATGACAGATACCTGGAACAATCAGGCAGGTAGAAGGAATTATTGGCTATCCCTTGCAGCAATAATAACCTGCCTGATCACGGATTCCTAACATTGGAGCTTTATTTCTGCTTTAAGTTTAGAGGTCAGAAAGTTACCAGGTCACAAGATTTACAGCAGGGTCAACAGGTATTTTACTGTAGTTGTACTAAATGTACTTTGCCTAAAAAAATAAAAAATGTGGTCACTACATCTAAAAACTGGTAATTTGCAATAGAGTAAGGATTTAAAAATACTTCAAGCCTGAATTTTAGCCTACATATTTTTTCATACAATTGTTGCTGTCTGCTCTAAAATTCTTTACATTGGGAAAGACTGCACAGTTTATAGCAGGCTGTGATTAAATTCATACACCATAGGGTTCTGGATTTCTTTTGCTTGGTTGATTTGATTTTTACAGGCCAGTGTAAATGCAGAGAAACTTTAAAATGGGTTCACACACAGAAAAAAAAAATCAGGGCCCTGCTAAATGCTTGTACTGTAGCTGGAGCTGTTTTAATGAGTATCGGATGTTAAAAAAACAATTGCTAACATGGGATGTACAGTATATAAACATTTTTAAACAGTGCTTTGTTCGGTGAAAAGTGTTTTTTGTTCTATGCAAAATAAGATAGATGGATGTACTTAAAAAGATGTACGTTCCATTTGGGTTTTAGCTTCGCCCATTTTGTTTTGTAGGCCAATCAAAGAGCCAACAGGTAATTTAGTCACAGTATTTTGCATTGTGAGTAATTTTGCATTTCTGGAGTAATTTTAGATGGCCTTTAAAGAGACCCTGTTATCATACAATGAATTTGCAGCAAAACCTAATACTTTAGGATCATATCTGCATATTTGATGCATGTTATTCTTCTATAAAAGCCTACTCTTTCAGATATCCAAAATCCCTAGGGCTGCTGCTGGCAGCTACCATCTTGGCTGTGATCTCAGAAGCCCCAGCAGACAAAGTCACAGTCTATAGTCAACCTTTTCAACATTGCAAGTGAGGAACCCTTGAAATAAGGTTTATGTCTCAGCAAACTCCTTCTCCATTATTACATTTACAGCTTACAGTACACTAGCTAATAAGGAAAAGGTAGGGGTGGAGGAGTTAAGCCAGGACAGACAGTATTGTACAATAGGGGAAATAAATAGAAGTAAAAAAGGATTTTTTAGGCAAACATATATTTCAGTGACAAATTTTAAATAGTTTCAACTCATGATAGAATACAATGACATTAAGTCTTAGGCCCTGATTTATTAAAGCTCTCCTAGGCTGGAGAGAATACACTTTCATCAGTTAATCTGGGTAATCCAGCAAACCTGAAATGGATCTGGTCCAGGATTGAAAACATTTGCTAACAAATAGCTAATGACTTTTAGGAAATCCATTCCAGGTTTGCTGGATTACCCAGCTTCACTGATGAAAGTGTATGCTCTCCAGCCTTGGAGAACTTTAATAAATCAGGGTCATATAGTCTATACCCCTACAGTGTTTGTGGGGTGTAATGCGTTTCAAGACTAAACAAAATTTCCCTTATTAAAAAGTCCATGATCCTATATAGGGGTACCATAAATTGAGACACTTGTAGGCAGGATAACTATCTCGAATCTCGACGTGTTTCCCCTTTCCTAGGCTTCCTCAGGGGAATGTGAGACTATGTGCTAGATTGCATCCCAGATTTAGGGTTATAACAACAAGCAGGGATTTTTTAAGGGCTAAATCGGCGGCGCGTGGAGAATGGTTGCATTTTATTCAAAGATTTGGGGGGGGTTGGTGGAGCAGATTAAGCAGACAAGCAACTGAGGTTGCTGGCTGCTGGATTTGCCTGTCTATACACCGCAAACACTGTAGGGGTATAGACTTTAAAACGTAATGTCTTTGTATTCTATTATTTTTGCCTCTATTTCCCCTATTGTACAATTCTAATAAGACTAAGGGGCTGACTGATACAAAGTAGGATTGTAAGAGATAGGAGGTACCCATCTATATCTGTCCATGAATACAGAACAGAAAGTAATTATTCTGTCCCAGATGAAAAGAGGTCTGTGACTTGCAAGAAGGGAGGGCTGTGCTATAAAATTGACCAATCACATATCATTTACAAAAAAAAGAAAAGAAACTTGAAACCGCCATGCCTTTAGCTGCATTTTTAGGTTGGTGACATGGTATTTGTAATGCGAATTTTTAGTTTAGTAACATTACCGTTGCAATTGATACCCTCACCTGCACAGCTAGGATAAGTGCTCATTTGGAATCAGCAGGGATACTCACCTTATTTCTTATTCCCCTGACAGCCAGTTCTTTTCTACACTCTCTGAAATTCCAGGATTTGAGCAAGCCATTGCCATTCTCACTTAGAATCCAGGACAGCTGCTCCTGCATTGTGTTTGACGATGTCAGAAAACCTACAACTTGGTGATGTCTTCAGGAGACCAAATTTTCAGCTAGAAGGAAACCCAGGAATTAGGTAAGTATGGCTGCTTATTCCTATCTCTCTTGCATCATCTAATCAAGCATGTAATCTTAGCAGTATGCAGGGATTTATTTACTACTCAGAGTTGAGCTTTAAGTATGCAACAAAATTAAAGCCTGACTCCAGCTGAAATCTAGGGAAACCCCCTGTGTTGGCTATTGTTAGTCATTGTTGCCCTCAGTTTGTATAATTTACTCACAAACATCTAGCCATCCACTCTCCATGCTGTACGCTCCTTGCTGTATAGGCAGACATTTTTCAGTGTGGAACCCATGAACGCATCTTTCTACAAAATGCAGCAGTTGCCTTGGAAGTGTCATGCTCTCTCTGCATATCACAGCTTGTCTCTAGACAAAGCCTCCCTCGTTCTATTCTTATCACTGCCAGCGATGAATCAAAGCCGCTAGCTTGTTAAAGAACAAGATCATCATATGTGGGTCTGTGATAGGAAAGAAGAAAAAAAATCACTTCGGCAACTGAAACATCTGAAATCTGACTATGTCTACTAATTGGAACACATGATATTGGCTCGTAATCTGAAATTTGCAGTTTGGCAAAGTTCTATATTCTGGGAATGGGTTTTTAATCACTGTTGTTGATATCTATAATTATTGAGTATGGGACTTCAAACACTCACCAGGCTTTTACTCTAAAGCTGTCTATACACTGGTGCATGGCCAGGAAAATAGTTGATACCTCCCTGATATTGATTGATAAAGGCGCCATGCACCATTACCAGTCCAAATGATTGCAGATTCACTCTTTCAATGCCCACTCACTCCTTGTTCACTGGAACTAATGGCAAAGGCAGCAGAATTGTGTTATTCTAAATGGTGGGGAATACTGTCTTGCTTGCTGGTTGTTACACATCCTGCTGATTTACATTAGGCCTTTGGGAATGTAAGTGGGATAGTGAAGTGTCACTTGATTGGGCAAAGAATTGGCAATATTGATGAATGATAAGTTCCACTTTTATCAAGGCTTGATCAAGCAGGACATTATTGCAGAAAGGAACAGGTGATGTCCCTTCTATTGAATACAGTGGCCATCCCTGCTTGGTCATTCATCATTCTGCTGCAGCAGATGGATGAACAGTATTGAGGAATCACTGTACACATGCTAGATTTTCACCCAAGCCAAAAGGTCATGATAATCTAGCATACGTAAGTATCTTTACACACCCTTACAAAGACTAGAAATAAAGTTTTGGCTTTAGATATACTCTAAGGTTTAATCAATTTGGTAAACAAAAGGATGTTATTTTGATGGTTTTATCACAACCTCAAAGTAACATTCTTACTGTGATATCACAGACATTTTCTAACGCTGCCAAAGTAGCAAGAAGAATAAAAATGTGAATGGAATCCTGTGTTAAAGGGAGTCTATCACAAGTCAAAACCCTCTCTGTGAGAAGCAGCCGTTTCACAGCTGTCAGATTGCATTTTAGTTTTAGGACAGTCATTGAATGAAGAGGCTCAGATTCACTGACCCAGATTAGAGTTGGTTTATGTTTCCATCAGAGTCTTCTCACATAGGTATTATGCTTTGTAAGAAATTACCTTTATGATAATTAGTATATATACAAATGTACAAATCTTCTGTTTCACCTTGTTTTGTACAATGTCCCATAACCTACTTTTTTTGCCTTGAATGGGTTTCTTACTGGAGAGTATGGTGGCTCAGTGGTTAGCACTCTGGCCTTTGCAGCACTAGATCCCAGGTTTCGCAGCCAGGACACTATCTGCATGGAGTTTTATAGTTATGCCTGTGTTTGCGTGGGTTTCCTCCCACAATCCAAAAACATGCAGTTAGGTTATTTGGCTTCCCTCAAAACAAAATTGTTCTTGGACTATGTTAATGACATATGACTATGGTAGCGACAAAAGAATGTGAGCCCTTTTGTGGGACAGCTAGTGACATGACTATGAACTTTGTACAGTGCTGTGTAATATGTTGGTGCTATATAAATACTGTATAATAATAATAATTAGGGTTCTTCTCTTTTTTTCTATTGGCGCTCCTTGTTACACTGAACAGCACTTATGTAATGACATTTGAGCATAATTCTGGTCAGCAGTCCTGCTAAAGTGGACCTGCATGTCTCATAGCCCCCAATAGGCACACATGAAAATCACAAGGAACAAGTGTAATTAGAAAAAGTATTACTCTTTTATTGGCATTGGGAACATGACACTAAAAAATGTGTAAATTAAAAACTGCTTTCCAGTCCCCCACAAAAAGCAAACCTTCTAATTTTTAAGTACACACTCCATACTTACATACAAAATACATTTTGCCCTGGTGAATAATGAGTACTCCATGGTGGAGGGAGTCCCATGTAAAAGTGGACCATCCACTTTAGTTGCAGTGTCCGCTTTACAGTAACCCTTCCTATAAATATAGACTATCAATCCTATTCTATAGATCACAAAGTACCTCCCACTGGTTCTGCACTCAGGCCTCACATCATTATATCCTACAGTGATGTGGAGGCAGTAAGACCAAAGGAAACAGAAAAAGATGTTTTGGCCCAAACTCCTAAAAGTGTTGATCACTAAGCAGACCTGTGTGGGGCAAGAACAGTGGTCCAGGAGAAAATTTTGGTGGTCCGCAGAAAAATTACCTGGCCGGTGCACCCCCAGCGGGGTACCCCGCTGCTCATGTCCCCATAGTCACAGCCCTGCGCTACTGTCCCCCCAGCATGTTTAGCAAGGAGGTCTAAACCATCAATAGGAGACTGGGGGGTCCTGGCATCATCACGTCACTTTGAGGGAAGTTTCTTCCCCTCTGAATGGCGCACATTATCCTGCACATGCACGGAATTTAAAATTAAATAATTTAGTGGTCCATGAGGTCCGAAAGGTTGGTGACCACTGGTTTATGGCATGGGCACACATAAAGGTTGTTATATACTGTTTTCTTTTACTGCTAAAAGTGGTATTATTATTTTTTGCTACAGTCTTATTTTAACCCTCAGCTAAGTGGAGCCCTTAAACCACTAAAATGAACACTCAGCTCCTATCTTGACACTGAAAATAATACAGTGTCAATAATACACTTTAGCCAACCTTGACCCTAACAGCTATCCATTTTAAATGTAAAAATTATACTATTTTATAATCCATTGGTGTTGAATGAACCTGTTTCTGGAATAGGTCTGTGTTCAGCTGAGGACAAACATGCAAACAGACAGAAAGTGTGATGTCTTGTGATGCAATCTGATTTGAAGTGCCATACATGAAAGCACAGCTTTTTGAACTTGAACTGAGCTCACTTCTTATCTCTTTAGCAAAATTGATCCTGTGCTGCAAGAAATGATAAGAAGCATTAAATGGTCTTCTATAGACTTGATCCTGTTTGTTTATGGATTGGAATATTGTCAATTGTATAATCTCTTAAAATAGCCATACTCTGCACAATATTTGTCATGAATTAGACATTGGATTTGGTTGAAAACAAACACTGGGGTTGCTTTACATTAGCAATATATGTTTTTAAAATTAGCAAATCTCCTTGCAAGAGATAATATATCTTGCTTAGAAAATAAGGTAATACTCTGCTGACTTCAATCGTCCAATCATATGCAAGGAAAGATCCTGTTTTTTTTTTTTATTATTTACTTACATCTGATTGGGTATCATTTGCAAAGTGAACTATCACTACATTTATGTGAAAAATGACATATTGCCCTTAACCTAATTCAACTTATTGTGGTGCCGATCCCAAAAAATAGAGGTATGTATTAAAGTAGGCAGGAAAGACTGGGGTTTGTTGGCAAGTTTTTGACATATATTTCAATGTAACACAATATTACAAAGTATCACACAATTGTGAATAAGATGAACCAATATTTTTTTGTATATTATATTCCAGCATGTTGCATTCTAAATAAATGGGCAAGTCCCAGGTATATTTTTCTGGGAAGTGATGCCTGGTATCTAAACAAAAACAGCTAAGTTAATTTCAAAAATAAACGCAAACATCTCAGTCCCAACGCGTTTCGCCGATAGGCTTCCTTAGGGGATACAGTGAGAGCGTTATATCATTGTACAGTAAAGTAATACAGAAGTACATTATAATTAATAAAAAACGTTGCGACAAAAGTATGTTATGTTCCAATATTCTTTGAATGTCATTCGGTATCAGTCATCACTTCCCAGAAAGATTTACCTGGGAGTGCCTATTAATGTTAAATGTAATGTGCTGGAATATAATACACCAAAAATATTGGTTCATCTTCTTCATGGTTGTGTGATATGTTGTAATATTGCGTTACATTTAAATATATGTCAAAAACTTGCAGACAAACCCCAGTCTTTCCTGTCCTCTTTAATACTTATCACTACATTTACTAAGCTTTGTGAATTACCCTTTGCAAAGCAATCATTTATCTTGGTAAATGAACAGCCTAAATTCCTTTCCTAAATCATTCCTATAGAATCTAAATGGAAGTTAGGGCATTCTTGATTAATATTTGATTGACTTTGATGGAATATTAATTGAGAATAGTTGTTAAACAGTCAGAAGCTCTAATCAATGCATTACCTTTTTACTTATTAATAGTACTTCTATTCTATTACTAATGCTGGCATCCCACTAGTCGATAGATGCACAAATGGGTAAATGATCAATATGTTACTGATATTGATTGTTTGTCTAGTTCACTACTGTTCATCCATCCAACAACACTTCTGAGACTCACCTGGGAGTTCTGGGAGTACAACCATTAGCCAATAGAAGGATTTCCTGCATTTACTGTAACAACACAGCTCTGTTGGTTATTGTTTTAAACATCAGGGAGCCCATCCTTTTGCCAATGCTTGTTAGAGGGTACATAGGGCTGAATATCAGAAGCATTGGTCGATGCACTGTGGTAATCCTGGAAACATAGGTGCTTTCTGCATTGTGTAAACTTTCTTTTCCTAGAGTTCAAGTTTATATAAGGCCCTTGTCTAAAACTTTACTGAATACCAATTTAGATATTGCAGTATTGTGCAAGCAGTGTGACCACTCTTATATAAATCTATCCATTCTGTTGTCTTTTTTAGCAAACATTGCAGTTCATTTGTTGCCCAAGTGTCCATATACAGTAGAACTCCGGATATACGGAATTCAGATAACCGGAAAATTCATATAACTGGCTCTCAACAGCTCTGCTTTCTTGATTGCTTCTGCAGCCCTAGTGGAGTGGTGGCATGTGTTCTGCATGCAGTTAACCGGAAACTACACTTCTCCAGAAGTGGCCATTCCCTGTGTGTGCTGGATAACCCAGGTTCCACTGTATAAATAGTATTGGGTCTATTAATAATTTCTACACCTCTAATTGGTTTAGACAATACTTTAGTGTCTTAAAATGTATGTAAAATAACAATTAAACACGTAGATGATAAGAGGAGAAAACTTTTTAATGCAGTTTTATATAAACAAATTAATTAAAGCTCTATGCTAGAAAAAGTTATCCTTGCATTGGGAGTTAAATGTTCAATTTGTCTAGCGGAATAGGAATAAAACTAAAACTAGAAAACTAAATGCTCTCTTCTTTTTGTAGAACTGGTCCCTCAAAGCCACCTGTATTCACCAGCCCGGTCCCAGCTGTCTGATGTCATTGTCCTGCATTGAGGGTCATTGAGGGTCTCCCCACATCCTAAAATTGCCTGAATAGCATAGGAGGGACCCAGAAGCTGGGGATTGAGGAAAAGGATAAGTAATTTACTTTACTCATCAACACTTAGGCAAAATTATTATTTTTTCCTTGCATTTAGGCAGGCCACAGGGCAAGGGTAACTTTTTCAAAGCTAGAGTTGAGCTTTAAAGCATAGCTATATTTCTAAGATAAGCCCCATTCCTTATAGCTGTGTTTCAAACGTTTTAACATGGGGGGACCCTTGCATTAACTTTCAAGTAACCTCTGGGAACCCGTGCTATATCTACTATAACCACAATTCACAGTACATTAGCATGGGGGTCAGTTGGAAGAATGCCTCTTACATGTGGAAAGAATGTCATCCTTACAAACAGCCTAAATCATCATTGACGTCAGTTAAATTGATCTGAAAGGCTCAATTTGCTCAAGAAATCTCTGGAGGACCTCTGGTTGGAAAACACTGCCTTTTACTGATTTTAACTCGATACTCAGAAATATTACATGTTCAGGTAATAGCCTCATCACCAAAATCACCCACCCAGGTTTAGATGACACTTTAATATCTTTATCTTGTTTCTGACTTTACAATTTAGACTCATGTTCATGTTAAGGCCAAGCACATGAGTGCAGAATGCAAAGGATAGGAAGCCATGTTCTTTGGGGAAGATGGAGAGGGTTGCATTTTAGTAATTCTGCCGCTGGCCAGGTGCTGTGGAATTATAAATTTGGGATATGACCCTACATCCATATCTCCTAAACCAGAAATCCATTCTTCTTTTGTGTGGCAAAGTTATGAGAGCTGCAGTATGCTTCATGAAGCACCAATGGTATTAGACAGTGACAGCTATAGTAAAGAAGTTTATAGTTAGAGCAAAAAAAAATGCTGTTTTAACTGTGTATGTATGAGAGTTCCAGCTTAAATATACATTGGAAACCCTGAAAGTCTCCACAGGGCTGAGCACTGCACATTAACGCACGTCCTTAATTAAATGGGCATTGCCATGTACTATAGGAGTATGGCTCAGAATGTCTTCTAATCGCAGTGACAAGTGAATCAACAAACTTAAAGTTCCTCTAAGGGGGCTGAAATGCCAGAGATCTGGCTAGAGGGTCACCAACTCATCCATTTATTAGAGGCAAACAGGAAATACACAGGTTCAGAGGCAGATTTATTCTGGGGCTTACAAATGGTTAACACCAGTTAGTAAGAAATTGAATTCCTTGCAGACACTTGTATCGTTGGTTGGTAACAGGGGTTTAATGTATAAAAAAAACCCAATCACCAGGTAGATAGGTGTCTGTTTTTAAAGCAGTGAATCTGACATTCACTGAAACATTCCGTGGTAAAAAATCATTCAGTGGCAATTGATTCTCCATCAAAGAATGTTTCAGTGATTTTTAGATTTGCTGCTTTATAACTAGACCCCAAAGTCATTTTAAAAGTAATGTTAATTTTTTAAAGCCTCCATCTTTTCCTAAATTAGTACCTAGTAAAGCTGTCACTATCATCCTTCTTTTTTTTTGTTAAAAGGTGACAACTCTCTGTGCCTATCTCCTAAATGTGTATCTGTGTTGTCACTTAAGCAACCCATGGAGATGACAGATGGTCATTTAAACACAAATTACCCATGCATGGCTACTGTTGTCACTAATGTGGGACCCACCCTGAGTAATGCCATGCAAGCATAGCAGATGTGCATGTAAACCAAAAGAAATGCCATGAAGACAAAAAGAAGATCCCAGAAAGATTTTTACTTTATGTGTTTCATTTCTTTATTAGCTATGGCAGAATATCACATCTCTTCATATAAAAATGGGTAGCAGAGTTATATTTAAAAGAACATAGCTGTGAACATAGCTATCTAAACATAGAACATAAATAATCAAAATGAAGGTTCATAATACTTTAAAGTAATAGGTAATTAGCAGCCTATTTACAAAAGAATACAAACATGCAAAGACAAAAAGTGCTACAGGATAAGGGGCAGGAACATAAGTGAGATCAAAGTTTGGAAAGGGGGGATGGTAATTATAATAATATACTATGACACTCAAACTATAGCCAAAAAATCCTTTTGGAGTGCATATTATCATTACTATTATAATCTTTGTACTTAATATAATTATTATTATTAATAATAATAATAATAATAATAAACAGTATTTATATAGCGCCAACATATTATGCAGCACT
Organism: Pyxicephalus adspersus; assembly: GCF_032062135.1. NCBI lineage: Eukaryota > Metazoa > Chordata > Amphibia > Anura > Pyxicephalidae > Pyxicephalus > Pyxicephalus adspersus. The sequence goes on from NC_092865.1 coordinate 11,615,079, forward strand.
GTACATTAAATAGGGGTATCAATAGACAGACAGATACAGACAGTGGCATAGGAGGAGGAGAGGACCCTGACCTGAAGAGCTTACAATCTAAGAATGGGGTTGTGCAAGCAGTGTGACGACTCCTATATAAATCTATCCATTCTGTTGTCTTTTACAGCAAACATTGCAGTTCAAAATAGCGCTGAGAATAGGGATATCTTATAGTTTTGAAGAAGTGAGGAGTACTGATGACTTCACTCATTTCAAAATGTTATGTTTATTAGCTACCATTGATATTTTTTTTAATATATTCATTTGTTTATGATACATAATGCTTTTCAAACAAAAAATGAATTGTCCTTACATTTATTACATATATTTCTTTAATATTTATTATTCTTTATTGCACAATATATCTATTATTATATAATATGTACCTTTATTATATATCCAGAACACTTTTTGATAAAAAGAAGTCTGGTTAATCCTCTAAATTGACCTAGGACACTGGTGGAATCAGATCATCCTCCTAACCTGTCCCTGAGGTATGTCGGTAGTTAAAGGGATGAGTTAGAAATCCTTGCTGCTTATTAAGCGTCTTCAGCAGCATCAGCAGCCAGACTGTGCCTAGTTGTGATCAGCTTTGCATCTCCTAGCGTTCAGCCAGCTCCATGCAATAGTCTGATAATGGTGATGGTGTGGATGTAGCCGGTGTGTGTAGTTATTTAGCTTAAGAGGGGGTGACACAAGGAGGACTGTGTATGAGTCAGGGGAGGGTTGTGTCTCTGGGACAGGAGGAGGACTTGCTGCGAAGGCTGCTGGCTGTGACAACCAACGTGAATCGTGCCATTGATGTGTGGACACCGGTGTGCCTGGACATCGATGTGAGCGTGAAAAAATAGTGGCTCAGGGCTGAAGATTTGCAAGCTAAACCCAAGTAGGAGCCTACAGCTCCCTTCCAATCCTCACCCACCAGATAAACTGTCTACAGCCTCATCATGAACAGCAATGACCCCAAGGAGTACCTGACCAGGAGGGAGATACCCCAGCTTTTCGAGGTAAGGACACCTACAGCACCCATATGATAATGTACTGCCTTTACCGTCACATCAGGGTTAACCTAAATGCCCAGGTTTAATCCAGGATCATGGTGCGAAGGGTAAGAAACCATAGAAGCCAATAAAGAAGATAGCTTAAACTAGTCACTATGGGTTACCGCATATTCTTTATCATATAAATGTCACATCACGTTAAGTGACTTTAGTGGGTGTAATGTGTTTCCAACCGTTAGTAATATATATATTTGTGGCAGTTCTCGTGGTGTTAGTTTATTGATATCCCAACTGATCTATTATTATTATCCAGTATATATATAGCACCGATCTATTATGCAGTCATTGTCCATTGTCATATCACTAACTGTCCCTCAAAGGATCTATCTCTATATCATCGAATCCTTCTTGAGATCTCTTTTTCAAGATTTACAATAATGCATGCATAGTGTACTGTGGAGAATGTAGAGACCCCCAGAAACACGCCATCCTTTTCATTCATTAGTAAAAGCTGGGTTGGTGATGCTATAAGCAGTGGCACACCTTTGCTCTTTACACTTGCTATGAACTTTGCTGCACATTGGTTGTGGGTGATTGCAAATCTAGACAATGCTTGCATAGCATAGTCCATGGACCAGTTCTAGGCTTGTGGTCAAATATTCAGGCGTATATAATTGCACTCAAACTATTATACCACTAAGAGCCCTATTTATAAGGCTGTGAATCTGACATTCACCAAATATTGTCTGGTGGAGAATCAATCAGTCCCATTGAAACACATGGACTTGGAAGTTTCTCACCAAGACAATGTTTAGTGATTGTCAGATTCACTGCTTTAAAAATAGACTTCTAAGACACCCACTACCAAACAATTCACATGTCAACAAAATACCGGCGGTTGTTAAATCGATGCTTCCGGGAGCATGTCTATTGTGTGCAATTGTATATTTGTATAACAAAATTGAATGGCAAAACATGTCCAAAAATTAAAAGCTCCCCCCAGTGATTTATTTAACTATGTCGTTTGCTGTAAAGATAATTAATTACTAAAAATGTTTAGAATTCACATAATAGTCTAAAAGCTACATTTTTAAGACACCTCTTGTGTATTTGGGATAACCTTGCCGTATGTTTTTCAGAACATAGCAATATAAACACAACATTATATAAATAAATATATATATATATATATATATATATATATATATATTCTTTATAATTTGCACCAACCTTACACAGCAATTACAGTAATGGCATTTTGCAATGGCCCATAGCAACAAGTGGATTAAATTTCAACATGAACAAGGATGGAATCAGCATTGCTGGTTGTTATGAATGTGTTAGGTGTGCAGCATCTTGTCTTGGCTTTGATTAGTAGATCATTTTTCCAAATATTACACCTTACAAGGTAGCAATTTTTTATTTTGTCAGTTTATTTCACAGTGTGCCAACTGTATATCAGAATCAATGCATTTATATATAAAAATAAAGAGCAATAAAGAAATATCCTTTAGTAACACACGGCAATGGCATTTCATGGTTCTGAGAAAATAGATACTCTGTAGCTAAAATGTGGTTGCTCATGTAGAAAAAAAAAAATAGATATTATACCCCTTAAAAGTGCATTTATATGAGAGCTCATACGTGTACTAACAAACCTTGCTATCTATTGACCCACCTTTGTCATGTCATTTATGATTGCATAAGAGACATTTTGTAGTAGAATAATTTATCACATACAGCTTAAATTATTTCACACAATTTGTAGTTCTGTATGACTATATATATTAGTAGAATGAAACATGTGATGCCAAATTTGCAGGGTATTTGGCATCATGTACCTCAATTTGTGGCCTGGATAAGTGGAGGACTGCCTAGCCGACCCATTCCTTCCAGGACACTACAGGGCCTGGATCCCAAATAAAAAGCTGAGACACAATTACTTGTGGCCCTATCCAGGCCCTTTATGTCCTGGAAGGAAAGGGTCAACTAGGCACTCCTACGCTCTTCCAGGCCACAATTTGAGGTACATGATGCCAGATACCTTCCAAATTTGTCATGATATATTTAATTCTATTACAATATATTTAAATTAAAAATTAACTCGCTGCAAAATCCATCTTGCCCTTGGCAATGCAATGCATAGAAACTCCTATTCGCTGGCTTTTTTTCACCTACTTCCTATGATCCCAGGCTGTCATCAGGGGCCCGCAAACGGCAGGAACCCTGGTATTTGCTGTGGTATCGGGCATTCTAATGTGGTGTCCCAAATCCTGATGCTGCAGTTACCTTTGTTTCTAAATAGGCACCCATGCTGATCCACATTGCTCCGGGATGGTCAAACAATTGGTTGTCAGCCTTGCTATGCAAAGAAGGATAAAAAGATTGTGAAAATAGTAACCTGAGCACTGAGGTTTCTTTATTTGTATAAGAAAAATATAGAAAAAGCCAATTGTTTATGATACATTGGGAGCATTGGGACACAAGTATATTTTCTTCAGTCTTGGGAAGCTTTAATAAATCAGACTCGTAGTGTCATAGCAAACTCAGTTCTGCCCAGGTTCTGCTGTTACAGATCTGATTCCTCCAAAGAATTCAATTAGAGTGCACAACAAATGCATATCAAACAAGTGGCATATAAATCTGCTACATGTATTGACTTACAATCAGTTTAATGTATTTACCGCTAACATTAATTGTTAATCTTTGTCATTTATACTCATTAAATAGTTCAATTGATTGCTTATTAAGATTCAGTGCCCCTGTCTCTAAGCTGTGTGACAATTAGGTCTTTATGTGTGTGAATGAGACTTGAAGTTTTATCATGACATTTGAATTCTGCTCACATCCAACTTTGTACTTGTAGAATGAACGTATTTAAGTTGGAGGACATTTGTAAAAGAATCATAAACGTAATTGAAACTAGAAGGAGAATAGGACATATATAGACTCCACTTGTGTCTTCTAGTAATAAAGGATTTGGTGCATGATAGACGTGTAGGACCTAATGCTAAACCTGTACCATGAATACACTATGCAGGACAGGATCAGCCTTTATTCAGCACCTTCTAATGTTTAAAATGTTCCATTAAATTCCATTACTACTCTACATTCAAGGCAAAGCAACAAGTTTTCAAAGAAACCCTCTCTCCAGACCATTTCTTACAAGAATATTCATCACATAAGATTATCTGTGTATGTAATGTACTTTTGGCACGTTTTTTACATGTGAAAAACCTGCCATGTGTAAACATCCAAATGGCCTGAAATAACTGCCTGATGGCACCATCTTTAAAGTTTAATGTTAGCAACCCCAGCAGACTTGAAATTATAACACCCCATAGCAGCTTTTCTCAACCTTTTTACCACAAGGAAACCCTTGAATTAACATTTAGGTTTTAGGAGAACTCCTGCCAGTCTTTAAGATGTGCCCAATTCATGGTATATTACCTTGGTAGTCAATAGGATGAATGCAATCCATACAGATACCCAGATAGATCATTGGTGTCAGTGGTAACTGACCTGAAAGGAACAAATTGCTAATTGCTCCCTAGCTATCATTGCAGTATCCCTGGTTCAGAAACACTGCTCCATAATATCCTTCTTCACTTTTACCCCAGCTGTACGTTTGGTGTACACAGAGTAGATCTATTTGCTTTGGATCTATATAAAAATTAAGATTTTTGTGTCCACACTACAGTTAATACCAAGTTTTCCACTAAAAAATAAAGGTACAAATTAGCAAGCAATCTTTGTTCATCAATAAATTATATGCCGATTCCACAATTGTGGGCAGGCATGATTTTTTGTGCAAAACTTACTTATCTGAATATTCACAATCAGTACACGGATTACAATCAGAACACTGTTTACAAATACACAGATCTGCATGTCCAGCTCAGTGTATGATTCTGGCTATAAACTGAATGAATTCCCACATGTTTGATTGGGAGTTATGTCTTGCTAGTCAGGGTGGCCGAAGGTCCTGCACAATCGAGAGAAGGACCGCAAAAGGATGGCAGTGTCTGCGACACAGCATGGACAGGTAAATGTCATTTGAAAATTACAATTAGTTGGCTAAGTTTATTGTTTTGAAGAAAGGACATCAACTGTCTATTGCCTTCTGCAATAAATGGCCTGCCTGGTCAGAACTTTTTATTTGTGACCGTTTACTGTATTTCCCTTTAAATGCAAGCAGTGTACCCAAGTTGTTCTGGTATTAGCTTGTTGCAATCCCATACAGCAGACCTTGATTGAGGGACAGAAGTGGGAGCCCATTAAGAGTGCATACAGTTGTCTTGACTTTGAAACATACTGATAGAAGGAGAGAACAGAATAGATAAATGAGCCTCGTATGTCCCTGGACAAAAAGTCTAAATACAGCCATACCTAGGAGCTGGTAAGCTGCAAAAGTGCCATTGCAGGCATTTTATAAATCTAAAATTATATTAAAAAAAATGGATTTTTATGTTGGGGTTTAGACCCACTGAAATATCAGTGTACCTTAATATAGAAGAGATTCTTATACTGTTCCAGTATTATTAGCTGATTATGAACTAATAGGAATTTCAGCAATGGCTTTAACCCTTTCTGTGGCCTTCTAATCCCATTTATGCTAATTTAATTACAGTTATAACAGTTATATTCATTATAAACGTATTAAATTTTAATCATGCAAAACTTTAAAGACTTTAACTAAGTAACTGATTATCTGCTTGTGAACTTTATTCAGTGTCCTTTAGGCTGTGTTCCACATTTTTGGAAAAAAACAATTCTATGCCCCTGTGTACAACATACTGTATATCTTAAATGTAGCTATTTAGCCAAAAAAGCATAGTACAAACATTTATATTATAGGTTAGAACATAGTGGATAACAGATAATAATATTATTTTTATTAATTATTATTAATAATAATAATAATATTATTAATAATAATAAATAGGATTTATATAGCCCCAACATATTACGCAGCACTGTACATTAAAAAGGGGTTGGAAATGGTAGACTGATTCAGATTGTGACACAGGAGGAGAGGACCCTGCCCAGAAGAACTTACAATCTAGGAGGAAAGAGTTGGAAAGTTTACAACAAGTTATAATATTTTGCTCACTAATGTCAATGCCATCTGGGATAATTTTGCTATTTCTTTTGCTAGAGACAGAATGCGAAGTAATGAAATCTCTTTGGGGAATTTTGTATTGGTTTCCTTCTCTGTTGAAGAAGTTGCCGCGATTGTCTAATGGAGACACAGACAGCAATGAAAATCTCAACAGGAGTTTCTTATTCTTTTCTGCCTTATTAAAAACCTTAAGAGGAGTTTTGCTTTTACCCAGTACATCACAAACACATTAAAGCGGAGCTAAAGTTCCACTTTTTAAGAACTATCAGGAAGGTCATTATAGCAGAAAGGGACAAGTGCCTTTCCTGCATTAATCCCTTCTGCAAAAATCCCTCCTACCTTCCTGATTGTTCCTAGAAAAACAAAAAGCAGCTTTGGTTTTCCAGGATACCCGGCAATTCTGGTTTCCCCTGTGCGTGCTGGTAATAAATGCTCCTGTGCAGGACTTAACCCATCCTGGCCAATCAAGTTGGCCAAAAATTCTAATCAGGAAGAAAAAAAGACAAATATGGCGGAGCCCTGCAACGGAACAGGCACAGGTTTATGTTGCAGGTTTAGTTCCTTTAGTGCCTCAATATGCACCTCAATATGCATTTAACTGCTCTTCACATCATATGTGATGTTCCCAAAATGCGTCGCCCTGTATTGCGTTTTGTCAACACAATGCAGCATGCAATGAATTTCTGTTCATTTTTGTGGAATACCCCATTCAGTGTAATATTGGGCATTGCAGTAGACAGACCACATGCAAGTGGTTGTGTATTGCAGTATAACACAGAAGCAAACTTTCCTATTTCTTTCTTATAGTGAGAACAAAGTTGAAAAGGTCCAGTGCTCATGAGCAAATCTGCCGCCAGATGAAGTCCAAAAAACTTTGAACACACGTGCTATATTCTGCCTGTTTTAAATTGGAGATAAAGAATCAGAATCACTTTGTGTTGATATTTACCAATATAAATGTCTAAACAATCCACATCTGATTTGAAACCCCAAAATGTGGTGACTTATGATTAGTTGGTTACTTATTTCCTTTCATTCATTCTGGTTGTATAATTGGATTAGAAATGGGTTTGTGAGAGTGATAATTGGCCTGTGTACCTGTGGCCTGTACTAGTATTCAATATTGAACTCTACTTTGAAAAAATACACCTTGCAGTAGGACCCCCTAAGTCTTCAGAACTGGCACTACCTAGGTTTAGTGATTAAATTGTAGGGGCTTGGAATATGCAGAGTACTCCTACCGATTCCTTGCTCCTTTGGCAGCCAGCTCTCCTCTTTACTCTACAATGCTCCCACAATGTGGGCTTACCCTTAACATTCTAAAATTCAATGCAAGAATGCTGCTCCTGCATTGTACGTGATGATACCAGAATGTCTACAACAGGTCAAGCAGCTTTGTGGAAATGGTTTAATGACATAGAGCTGACATGGAGGAAGCCTGTGAGGTGCTTGATTGATTTATGTTAACTGCAGAGTTTTAATAAGTCATTATTGGAGAAAAGGTGTGTTGGAATTCTTGTGTAGTTGGTTAAATATAAGCTTGTTTTCAGTTCATAACAAAATCAATAGAAGGTTTAGGTTGCTTTGTTCTGATTGTACAATCTAATTTGTATCTACTGACAACTATCTAGCACTAAGGCCTGAATAACCATTGATGGTGACTTCAGGACCGATCACTTGTATATATTTAGAGCCAACATATTAACAAATTACGCAGGACTTTACAAAGCCCAAAGTCAGGTCACTAACTGTCCCTCAAAGGGGCTCACAATCTAATGTCCCTTCCATAGTCATTATTACAGGCTAAGGCCAATTTTTGGTAAAACTCAATTAACCAAAATACATGTTTTTGGGATGTGGGAGGAAACACATGGAGACGCATGTCCTACATGCAGATTGTGTCCTGACCAAGATTCAGACCTGTGACCCTAGTGGTGCATGGCAAAAGTGCTAGCCATTGATCCAACCATTCCACCCATTACAGCTTCAATTTACTCTTCATCATCACAGCCAAAACCAGCAAAAAAATTGAGGTACAGATTGTTTGAGAGTGAGGGGAGGCAAAAATTATTTTTTAATGAGACTGTAATTATGCTTTATTGTAAATCCATGGCCCATCAAGAAAACCACAATGGAGAATTTAATACCCCAGACAGAGGATGCAGTTACAGTTTCTGGGACACAAAAGAAGCTGGTTGGCAACTTTGTCCTCAGAATTGACCCTCCAAATCACTGTCAATATTCGGAGTCTGTGTTTTTTAATATACTTAGATCTGCAAATAACCCTGTGGTTTACACATCTTTTGTTCTTTTTACTACACATTATCAGAACAACTCAACAAGTAATCTCAGAATTTCCCTAACTGCGGCTTGTAATTTAGGAGATTATTGGATCAATCGGATCAATGCACCTTTGTACTGAGCAGTAATTACAGCTGTATTACTATATATTGTTCAAAAAGTTTGTTTTTATCAGTGTTTATCAGTGTAGGAAGTTTGAAAATAGCAGCGTATCTTTATGTGAGATCCAGAATATCTTTTCATGTATGTTTTCCAATAAACTTCTTTATTCTTTAAACTTCTCTCTTCTAGGACCCTAAAATGATCATTTACATTCAAAACCTATATTGAAAGAATATTATACAAATATGTCTTCGGACCTTCCTTGGGATCAAACGATCCTACGCAGCTTCTGGCAACCAGCACCTTGCTTGGTCACTTGCACTGTAGCACTGGGTCTTAAAAAAATAATTTTCTGCACATTCAACAGCTGGTGGCAGTCAAGACATGTAGGTCTCAGACTTGCCTTGGGATTGAATGATCCTGTGGCTTCTGGCGGCCAGCACTTAGCCAACTGCTCGGTCATTTGCACCGCAGCACTGGTTCTTAAAGAACCAATGCCTGCACATTTGACAGCCCCCATTCATTCTCTATGGGGCTGCCTCGGGGAGAAGCTACTTGTATTGTTTCCCCTGAAGCAGCAGTTCACTGGCACAAGGAAGTAATATCAGCACTGCAACTTCCTGTCTGAACAGAGCCTAAAGGATATTTACCCAGAAAACTATATAATGATATCAGTCATATCCTTCATGATGCCTATTATAAAATATGTCTTAAAATGCCATGTATAATTAATCAATAGGTGCCTAGGAAAGAACCTCATGGTTATATCAATCAAATAGGCTAAAAAAATAGTGTAAAGACTATATGCATAACTATACATAATATTCATAAATATGTGCTCATATTTTTAGATAAATAAATAAAATAAACATGATTTAGAGATACTTCTCAGTAACAATGGTCCTATTGGATTTTAGGAGCATTGATCAAGATAAAAATCCTCATAATACAATAAAAAAGGCAGTCAAAACAAGAACAATACCCAGCATACTTGACCGAGAATAATCCAGCAGAATCCTTCCTGTGTTAGTGCTACAAAGTGGTATTCTAAAGCCTGTAGCATCAATAGATATTGCAGTGTGTATACCCTGAAGAGGTCAGCCCCCGAGGTCATTTCATTCGAAAGTATTTTGGCAATATGAGTCTTCATCTTTCTTGTCTTTTATTCCAGCTTCGCTCTTAGTCCAGGTCTTTATTGCTCATAGCAACCCATTTTTTATTTCTTTTTATTTCCATGGAGATGACACAGGGGGAATATTTACACACAGTGGTCGATCTAATTCCCCAAAATAAGACTGCTATGTTTAGCCAAAAAAAGCCCAAAGAGCTTTTTCTGTTCTTTGGACTGAGGAAGAGCGGGTTATGTTACACATTGCAGATTTTCCCTCACCCCCTATTGGGTGAAACCATTTTCATCAGGATTGTACAGGTAATTTCAGACCTGAAGTTGACTTACTTTGTGCAGGTGGTTGCATTGGATTGCGGCAGCTGTTGCTGAATGCACCATGTTGCTTATGTCACCAGTTACTTGAATGTAACCACCTTCAGGCCCAGCTATTAGTGCTTGGAAAGCAGTTGAAAACAGCTGTGGTTGGTTTGTTTCATACATCAACTTCCTTAAAACATTGAACCCAGCAAACCTCAAAAACATGACACAAGCATTGAGTGTGTTAGAGGATTAACTGCATTTGGCGCAACAATTGCAAGGTTAAAACACACAGCATTGAAGAGGAGCAGCTAGGGGCGGCTAACAGTGGCAGTTTTCAACCTCAAGTCTGAAAAGGGCCCAAGTATGAGAAAACAGAACCACATATCACCAAAAAAACCCCAGGGGTCCAGAATTGTGGCTAGATATACTCCTTAAAGTAACATTTCCTAAGAGGAATATAGTGGATACCATTGTTGCCTTCTTTTTGCAAAATGGTAATTGCCAGGCCGTTATGCTTACCCACTGACCTGAAACAAGTATGCAAATTGGAGAGGTTACAGAATTTTATATGTTCAGGGTTAGCTACTCCAACATTAGAAATTACCAATGTCAGGTACCATCCTTCGGTAAAGGTCTCTTAAAATATGTCTCAGGATAGGACAAGGTCACTTTATTAAGACCCTGCCACCTAATTCAATCATGGTAATACATAGAAAATCAAGTGTTATAAAAGGCTTACTTGCAGTATTTTACTTTCCACAAACTATGTTTGAGTTGTTGAAAGGAACAATTGGGAATACTACAGAGATTGCTAACATCACATTCATGATAATGGAACCCAGCAGCAGACTTGAGGCTTTTGGATTTCTCTACCAGGGAGGCTTTTACAGCTGAACAACAAGCATAAAATAAATACATTAAAACCGCATAAGTGAATTTTTTTATCAACAATTTTCATGATTCTGATGTTTGTTTAACAAAGGGTTCTGCTTATTCACCCTGTAAATTGAGATGGCAGCTGCTTTAACTTATTTAAAAGACATTTCCTTGTGGGAATCTTCCAGGTCTATGTGTTTCAATGGCATTAATTGATTCCCACCAGGGAATGTTTGAGGGAATTGTTAATTCGTTGAAAAGGATTGTTTTCTGTTGTGCTTTTACTTTATACTGTTACGTGAATGTGATTGCAGCAAGGAACAAGGTCACAAGTAAAGAGAGCACACATTGAATATGGTATTCAGGGTTGTAGGAGGTGAATATAATGTGCAGGCACATTACAGGGTTTAACATTTATAGGGAATTACTACTGAATTAGAGTACTGCTCCACTAATCTCTGGCTACTTTTCATGTATGTTCACCCATCTAAATGTGCACAGAATGAATAAAACTCTTTCGTTATATGAATTCATTTTTGTTAAAATAATTTAAAGCAAACCCCAATGAAGGATTCTCGGGGAAATGAAGGTCCTGATGATAGGGTCTCTTTAAGAGAAAAGCTGTTATCTGTCATGAAGGTTGGTCAACAAGCCAAGTTTGTACCAAATACTTTTATAACAACATATATGGCAATATTGGAAATTCATATGAGGAAAGAATAAGCAACTGACAGCAATAATTTGTCATGTCTGGGAACAAAATGGAATCCTGTGGTGGAACAAAAATTAAATTTATAAAGCCATGCGTGGGAGCGTAGCTAGCCGACAAGAATGATCGGCACACCAATTCAAGTGACAAAGAACAAACCAATATAATTTTTCACATACACGGAAAAAAACAAATACAGGTAATGTCTAAAGTTCTGCTGTGCATATGTTGCATAGGTTTCTTTTACTGTCATTAAAATTCTGCTAAGTGTAATTTGTATCTGAAACAACATGACAACCCTAATGAAAATCAATACCTGGAAGCCTTTTAGGACTTATGTAGATTGGCATACCTGTCAAATGCAGCCTGTTCCATCGGAATGTAACTTTGCAAATGCAAGTGAACAATAGACCTCAGTAGGGCTTTTCTATTGAAGTAATTGGGGATCTGCTGACTAAATTTGAACATTGGGCATACACCTATTGACTGATGGTACAACCGCCTAAAAAGTTATGGTTATATTGACGTTTTATATTCACCCGGTGCACCCATGTGTAAAATGACCACACTCTCCCTACTATTAAAGGTTTTTAGTCCCACTGCTAGAGATTATATTAGGAAACAATATCACATTAAAGGTCAGATCAACTTTAAATATGCAATTCTCAGTACGTTGGCCATCTTTAATCTAAGTTAAGTTGTTTTAGCATTTGTTCATTACATAAAGATAATTATGAATGAATGTGGATTAATTATGGTTTCATGTATTTAGGGCCTCCCGATCAAGTGGGTACTATGGTTCGTGAAACGCCTTGAAGTTTTTATAGAGACTGTTTTCTGTTCAAAACCCATGCAATTCCAAAATTGCAATGTTCATTATTTTTAACAAAATGTATTTAAAAAATGTTTAAAATAAAGTTTGCATTTTATTTAAAAAAAATTAGGATGCCTAAAAATTGGTTTGTTTCCTGTTTGTGATTTGCTCATCTTTAATATATAAATTGCAAACATTTAAATCTGAATCTGCATCCATCACCACTGGTCTCCTTTGGGCAGAATAATAGTAATGCCATTTTACAGAGCCACAAAATTGATATCCTATGAAGGAGCCACATTCATAAAGGCCTTCAATCCTTCATAAGATATCAATTTTGTGGGTTTATGTGGAATGCCAATAATATACCTGCAGTTATGGTGCTTGGTAATGTAATGATGAGTATGGGATGGAGGTCCTGTTTGTGACAATTTATTAAAGATTCCCATTGTCAGTCCAGATTAGGATCCACTGGACTGCCGCTTATTGTTGGGTTCCTATGCCAATGTTTTGAGGGGACTGAAAATGTAGGGACTTGAATATATGACAGTTATCTCAATCAATTCCTGAAAAAGTGGGCTTGTTCCACGAAACGCCTCGAAATAAGAAATATTGTAATAAATGTTTTTTGGCTATATGATTGTCACACTTACCTCTTCTCCTCTAAAGCACATACGCCTCTCTCCTGCGCATGCGGGCAGTTCTGGCACTGGGCGTGCCTCTGTTTCCAAACTTTATTATTTCTGTTCAATCCGCTGGCCAATCATAAAAGAGCCTCTAGACCAGCCCTGGCTATTTAGCTAGCTCACACACTGGCATCAGTTTTCGTGCATCATGTCTCAATTGTGCTGAGCCCCTAGTTCTGTGAGCTAGTTCCTGTTCACCTGGTGCTTAATTCAGTGTTTCCTCTGTCCAGCTACTGCGCTAACCCTCGTTGTCCAGTCTGTTGGTTCCCAGCCAACTTCCCTGTGCTGTACCATTGTTCCTCTCAGTCTGTGGATATTCCTGTGTCACCTGTGCCTCCTGTTGCTTCCAGTGTCTCCTGTGTTCCCTGTGCCCACAGTGGCCCCTGTGTCACTGGTGTCTGTCTCCTGGATCCCTGGCAATTGACCCCTGGCGTGTGACCTGACTTCGCTTGCTTGCTGCCCGCCTCGTCCCTAGCTTTCCTCGACTATTTTCCTGCTTTGCGATTTGGTACCGTGTTTGGCCACCATTGTGTGCCCAGGGACCGCAGCCTAGCAGTAACCAGCGGCGCCATATCCTCACTATCAGAGACTCTGGAGAAAACCTGGTTACTGTTTAGACTGTGCCTTGGCCCTTCTCAGGGCTCACACCACCTCCGTACAAGCCATAGCACCCCTTAGTGGTCCTGTCTCTCCGTGTGTGACAATGAATATATGTTAATTATTAATAAAAAATGCTTGTACGCTTTTTCTAAAACAAAACTGTGTTGAAATATTTGCCTTAAATGTCCTGGGTTGTTTGATGGAATCATTTTTCATGCAGTCTGGACTGAGTGGAAATACTCTTAATAAAGCAAACAAATATTGTTTTTGAGTAACTCAAATTTTAAAGTCTCCTACAAAATTTTGCAGAAATAAATTCCAATCATCTCTAACTATAAATGAATGTAGCTAGTAGAACTTCAGCTACCTCAGTAAGCTGCAAAAAAACATGGCCAACCAATTATATTTTATCTGCAAATTTATTTCTACATATTGCTACTTATTTTATTATTTTTCTGATTGTTCATACTAGCACATTGATCCCTATTCTTTCAGCACACAACAAGAATTAGCATTTTTTTCAAATTCCTTGTGGTCTGCCAACACATTATTGAATGAACGCTTTTGCACAAATTCTTTTCGCACAAAGTGAAACAGAAATAATCTCCATGTTCATTTTCACCTTGTATATTTGTCATTTCAGAACAACAGCAGATTAGTTCTCAGTTGTAAACTCATTATCTGATTCCTCGTGTTCATTGCAATATAGTGACGCAGACTGAAAAAGATCAATATAAAATAAATTGCGTTCATTCTAAATATTCTCTCAACCTTCCAGGGCCTTCTGAATGGATTAATGTACTACAGACCGGATGATCCTGTGGATTATTTAGAAAACTGCCTACAAAAAGTGAAAGAGCTGGGAGGGTCAGAGAAGGTGAAGTGGGATACATTTGTGGGTCCGGATAAAAGAAACTTACCTCCTCTCAATGGTGGACAGGGCCGAAGGGCATTCTTCAGAAATGGTATGTTGTGAAGCTTTTCCTTTTTTAATACTCCAAGGCAGCCTACAAATACATATATAGAGTTGTTTGAACTACTTTTTCACTCCATCTAGCCCTGGAACTTACAAATAATACTGACAGGATGGCAGAGAAAGAGGCCAGAATTTGCTCTTCTGCAGTTTCACTTCAATTTATAGATCCCCTCTCCACCCTCACTGCAGCAGACAGATGCGTTTTTCTACAATTAAAGTTGGACACAATGCAAATTTGTAGGATTTTAAATGAAATGATTATCTTTTTAGTGAACAGATATTGGGATCATTCTATTGTTCTCTTAACAGTGGAGACCTATCAGTATGTAGCAGGACTACTCGTTAGCCGAGGTATCACTGTATTTCTTTCATGACAGGTTTCTTCATTTATAATATTCTTTCTAAACATTTTTATACTCTAATATTTTTGTTTCAGTATTGCCAGAAAGTTGCAACTTTCCCTATCGGAGATATGACCGACTGCCCCCTATCCACCAGTTCTCCATAGAAAGTGATACAGACCTTTCAGAAACTGCAGAGCTGATAGAAGAGTATGAAGTGTTCGATCCATCCAGACCACACCCCAAAATTATACTGGTAATTGGTATGTATATCAAACTGTAATGATTTATCCTTTTGTTGCTATTTCTATAAAATCTTTGATTTACAACTCATAATTTTATACAAGGTTCATGCTTGACAAAGGATCCACTATAAGCACTGTGTACTCATATAATGCAGATCAGACCTTCATATAAAGAAAGGGGAGGTGCTTGTCCCAAAACTTTCATTTGTTGGACTTTGGTTCTATTATTCATGAAGACTCAAAATCAAAGAAGCGCATTACCTAGGTCAGTCTGCATGAAAATACAGTCAGCCTAAGGCTTTGTACGCACGGCCAATGATTCTTGCCTTATACGAATGGTCGGGCTCGTCTTAGAATCTGACATGCACAAAGGTAGAACAACATCGTTTATGGTATGTATTGAAAATTGGGGATGAAAGTTTTTAAAACTCAATCTCGCGGCAAATTCGGCCGTTCTCGCTTACTGAAATTGTGAGAATGGCCTCTAGTGGCCGCATTCAATGAGAACAGTGTGTGGTCCCCGGCACTGGAGGTAAACTAATCTCTAGTGCCAGGGATCATCTCAATAAATTCGGTCGTGACTGCATTCATTGAGAACAGTGTGCGATCCGCGGCACCAGAGGTTAATTAGCCCCGGGGATCTCAAGCAGGAGGATTCCCAGGGAATCCTCTGAATCACCTGTGAATCCTCCTGTTATAATTTCCTTGATTTTCCGATAGTTTCGTGAAATCGGTTTTCGGAAATTTCTCGGAACCATCGGAAGTTTGAAGAAATTTTCGCGAAAATGCCAGACCCTAATGAAAATGTATTACTTTTATTCCAAAATATCAGTAATATGTTGATGGAGGGGATGTGGGGAAAATAGGCAAGCTAGAATATTAAAATGCATCAAATATTATTATCATCTTGTTTTGTATATAATACTGCTCTCTCTTGGTTTGCTTCCTATCTTTCTGACCGCTCCTTTCAAGTTTCTTTCAATGGTAATTCCTCCTCTCCCACTCTCCTCCCTGTTGGTGTTCCCCAAGGGTCAGTTCTCTTCTCTGTTCACCTCCTCTCTCGGTAGTCACATATCCTCCTTTGGCTTACAGTACCATCTGTATGCTGATGACACTCAAATCTATCTGTCCACCCCTGACCTGTCCCCCTCAGTCCTGGATAAGGTCTCATGCTGCCTGTCAGCCATCTCATCATGAATGTCTGAGATATTTCTGAAACTCAACCTGGATAAAACAGAACTCATCATCATCCCCCCCTCAAATTCCAAATCTGCCCCTGACATATTCTTAACTGTTAACAACACTGTTATTCGTCCCTTCCCTCAGGCACGTTTTCTTGGCGTCACCTTTGATTCTGCCCTCTCATTTATCCCCCATATTCAGAACATTTCCAGGTCCTGTCACTTTCACCTGCGCTACATCCAAAAATCCACCCCTACCTGTCCCCTGAGACCACCAAACTCCTTGTACATGCTCTTATCATCTCTTGTCTGGACTACTGTGTCCTCCTCCTCTCTGGTATTCCACTAACCTGACTCTCTCCTCTACAATCTATTATGAATGCTGCAGCTAGACTCATCCATCCTTCCCACCGCTCCTTTTCTGCTGCCTCTCTTTGTAGTTCTCTTCACTGGCTTCCATTTCACCTTAGAATCAGTTTCAAGCTCCTGTGGTTTGCCTTCAAATCCCTCCACAGTTCTTGTCCCACTTACCTTTCTGACCTGGTAAAAAAATACTCCTCTCCGCTCCTCCGATGATCTACAACTGACTTCCTCACTCATATTCTCATCACACGCACGGCTCCAAGACTTTTCTAGAGCTGCCCGAACTCTCTGGAATGGTCTTCCTCATCCTTTTCTCTTGCTCCTACTTTCTACTCATTTAAAAGAGCACTCAAAACCCATTTTTTAAAACTTGCCTACCCGTTTTCTTCTGTCTATTGAAACCATCACTACTTCCCACCACTACATATCTCCCATCCTATTGTGTGTTAATTCCCCCACCTACTAGATTGTAAGCTCTTCAAGGCAGGGTCCTCTCTTCCTGTGTCACTGTCTGTATTAGTCTGTCATTTGCAACCCCTATTTAGTGTACAGCGCTGCGTAATATGTTAGCACTATATAAATCCCATTTATTATTATGAATAATAATAATAATATAGTAGGTAATTTGTATTGTATATAGATGATAATATCAACGGCGGTGACATATTACACAGCGCTTTACAAAGTCGATATATATAGCCTCAGGGGGTTCACAAGTCCCCACCATAGTCATATGTCATTAACACAGTCTAAGGTCAATTTGTTTGGAGGAAGTCAATTAAACTAACTGCATTGTTTTGGAATGTGGGAGAAAACTGGTAGAATATGGGTAGCACCAACATCCACACCAACACAGGTAAAGCAAACTCCATGCAAGTAGTGTCCTGGTTGATATTTGAACCTGAGACCTAGCATTACATTACTGCTGCATGATTTGTGTTCACAGAAACACAGGTGAACACAAGTGTTCATAAAAAAGTCACAAAGTCATGTGGGGGATATCATGACGTTAGGAAAGGTTGAGTAATAGGGTGAACCAACTTGTGCTAAATCGTGCAGGTTGGCCAAACGCAAATAGTCACAATGTATATGATTACGTGTGGTCAAAAGAATTTAGTTCTTTTCTAAGTAATTACTACAAATACATTTATTTTTCTTTTGAACAATGCAGTATAAATTCAAAAATGAACAACCTTGACACAAAAAAATGATACTATTATACCCTAATATTACTATCAATAATGTTTGAAATCACACTGGCATGAATTATTTAATACAAACATAAAAGGTGAACTTGACACCTAAAGGACTCACGTGTCAGAAAGTACACCCTACATATATAAGTCTGTGTGAAGTGAACTTCAAACAGAATCGACATCTCTGTGCCATACTTTAGTTCCTGGTTATCTTTGCCAGGTTCCCCTGCAGTGATCTTAATGCCATTCCATCTGCCCTGTGTTTGCTCACTTTTTCCTATAAGCTATCAGGTCTTCTCATGTCATCAGCTCCCATCACAGTAGCTGCTGATTTTCTGTGGGGCTTGGATATAAAACTTACATATCCTGGTGCCCATAGCAATCATATTACCTTCCAATTAGCATTCCAGCAAAGCAAATTTGGATGTGGAAACAAATTATTTTAATTGATTCCTATGGGCAACAAGAAATGCTCTTATTAGAGCACTTTTCATAAATAACCCCTAAAAGCCAACTTAGACTTTGGCAACCTGGTACTTGTGATGCAGTAATAACACGTTTTCTTTTAACACGTTGATAAGTGGTGTGTTAAGGCAGCCCATTCAAATTAATGAGCTGACAACACACCTAAATGTCCAAAAATCTGACAAGCACCATTTTAGCAGTGATTAATGTAAGTTCATTAAAACTGTTTTTTTCTTTAGAGTAGTGTTTCTTCTCAACCAGGGTTCAGTGGTACCCTAGGGTTCATCCAGAGGTTCCTAGGGGTTCTTTGAGCAATCAGCAATCTGTGCATCTCAGGTCAGTTACCACTGACACCAATATTTTTGGCAATCTGTAAAAGTGACATTCTTTCCACTGGCCAGCAATGTAAGAGGCAATTTTCCCAATGATTACCAATCAAATGTACTGTGAGCTGTGGATATGGTACATATAGAAGGGGTTCCCCAAGACCTGAAATTATTTTTATAGTTCCCCCATATTAAAAGGTTCAAGAAACACTGCCTTAGCATGTTAGTGTGTCAATGAATATAAATAACACCACAATGTACCACATGTGTTAATGTACTTTGTGATAACCTCTATGTTGACACAACATCAAAAAAGATAGAAGTTAGGCTTTTAGGCCTTGATCCCCACAGGTTTTAACCTTTATGGGATCCTTGTGTATGGTATAGCATCTAACAGAGCTGTTCCAAGATGTTGTTTATTGTGATCAGGTTTTATTTTCATTGAGATTTATAAAGGTTCTCTCTAACACACACAGATCAGATAATATTTGTACGGGTACATATTGTAGCAGATTTCAATGGTTTTTTGTCATCATCTACCTCACTTTTGCCTGGAAATATAATAAAGGGCCAGGATAGGGCCATGAGTAATTGTGTTGCTGCAGATATGCGGCTCTTTATTTGGAATCCAGGCCCGGAGTGTCCTGGAAGGAATAAGTGGGACAGGCACTCTGTCCCACTTCCAGGCCACAAACTGAGGATAGCTAGGAAGCACCTGGCAGATTATTAAATAGAGCAGGTGTTTGAAACTGGAGGAGTTGCAGACTGAGGCCAGGTGGCTCAGGTAGACAGGTTGTGTGTATACTGTATGCTGCGAGAGCCTAAGAGAATTCCCAAAGTTTAGGTCTGCAGGGTCAACAGCTCTGAAGTGTGTCAGAGAGAGAGAGGCAAAAGGTTAAATTCTGTGATGACTTTGATTCCCTGTGAAAGAAAAACCAAAGAAATTGCTTTGTGTTGATGGTTTTGGTGAATAAAGGTGGGCAGAATGCCTGTAATACCTAAAGCCGTAAATACCTCTATGCCGTGAGTGCGTTTGAAGCAAATCAATATATATCTACAAAAAATAGGACTATGAATAAGAAGATAAACAAAATTGATGTCAAATATATCATATCATACATATAGATATATATAATATATCATATATACATATATGTGAATTTGTTTTCATAGTCTACAAATGTTTTTTTAATTGTATATATTTAATAGGAGACAAAAATATGTAGCAAATTACCTTTCTCTTGGGATTGCAGGCAAACAGCTAAATGTACAAATGAAATATTGCATACCTGCAAAGGATTTGTATTTCTGTTCATCTAGTACTAAGTTTTACGCACCAAGTACAGTTAAGAAATATAACAGTGTCTTCTTTCCACCCCGAGTCTGCTGACTGGGCATTGAAGAGCAGCAACAGATAGATGAGTTTATCATATTGCACACTTTTCTCTCTCTTTTTATGCCTCTTTGCATGAAGCACAGCTGATCGATCGGTTCCCATTCCTGCAGCCCCTCCATTTCCCAATGGTGCGCTATAGGGTGGCTGATGCCAACTTAAATATATAGGCATATAAAAGGACAATAAAGTATTTATCAGTGCATACCTAGCTGTATTCATGTGTGTCTTCTATATCTGCTTGGAGTTCAGCAACAAGTTTTGCTTGCAGTAAACCATGATTATTAGTCAGTTTTCCCTTAAACTATTTTTGCAGCAGATGCTGTTTTCCTAGTTAATTGTCTCCCATTTGTGTGTCTAATTAGTCTCCATGTTTTTTATTGTAATTTTTCTTTCCCCATAGGTGGGCCCGGCAGTGGGAAAGGGACTCAGAGCTTGAAAATAGCAGAACGTTACGGCTTTGAATATATATCGGTGGGCGAGCTGTTGAGGAAAAAGATCCACAACACAAGCAGCAACAGAAAATGGAGCTTAATCGCCAAGATAATAACCACAGGGGAATTAGCGCCACAGGTAGTGCAACTTCACCTCTGCGATTCACTTAACCTTAACTGATTAGCAACACCAGCAATTAGTGTACCTTCTCCCCCCTTTTCTCCTCCAGGAAACAACAATTACCGAAATAAAGCAGAAATTAATGCAAATTCCTGACTCAGAGGGGATTGTTATAGACGGCTTTCCTCGCGACGTGGCTCAAGCGTTGTCCTTTGAGGATCAAGTAAGCACCATTCTAATGCTCTCATTGTCTTTCGGCTTTGCCTGTGCCTGGAGTCTCTCCATGGGAAGCAATTTGCAGCATCTTCAGTTCAGCTCTGGTAACTGCTGTACCAACAGGGAAATGTAAGATTAATCTTCCTCTAATGATAGGCTTCTGCTGGTTTGTGCCGGCGTCTTGTCCTGCATTATTTAGTAACAGGTTATAAGCTTTGTGGATGTGAGTCACTAAAGCACTGGACTGGTACCCCACACATACTCGAATCATAAAGATTTTTGTTTATTGGCTTGATCTCATTTTTTAAAGGGTCTAAAACAAGGCTTTCATGGATAGTGGCAGTTCTTTTTCTGTACTAAAAGACAAAAATGAAAGAAGAACAAAGTTTGTCGATTGTAGAAGAAAATTAATCTCTTTTTCACATTTCAAAAGTTTAAAATACATGTGTTCTATATTAGAAAAAATTTACCTTCTTGTCCAGTAAGCACAAAAGTGCAAGAAAATCTCGGTAGAAATGCCCTTTAGAAGCTCATTTAAAAACATTGGCATGGCTGCACTGCTTAAACCCCCCCCCCCCAAAAAAAAAAACGCATGAAACACATCAATGTCACCTATTGCAAAACAGTCTTTTCTCCTAAAATAAAGGAGGTTCCTCTGCAACTTTAAGCAAAGAAACGATTGTAAATGAAGTAGAAATGGCCACATGACCTGTTTTTCGACAAAGCTATTTGCTCTATTAAGCATAGAGAGCTTCAGGGGGCTTCACTGACTAAACACCCACATTTTTATTAGTTAGATGAGCTGTTATGTATATTATAGGGCAGTGTAATGGGGAGCAGATACAGATACCCATTAATAAAATGCCTGTTTGACATTTAAAGGTTTCTTGGTCATTTTATATTCTGGTGACAACTCAAAAGTTTGTTTTCCTTGATTTTTAGTCCTTACTTTCCTATTGTGTCCCCAGTACAAAAAGTAAATGCAAACCCCCAATAGAACACAGAAAGTAATAGAAGAAAAAAAACTTGAATTGAAATAAATTTTTTGAAATTCTTAACAAGCAAGAATACTTTAAATCAAGCAATCGTTGACCTCTCTAGCTGCGCCTAATTTTCATACTCAAAAACTCAAAAGGGGTGAAGTGGAATGGTGCATTACACCTTAAAGCCCTTACACATGCCTGTGCAATAAAGAGAAAGAAATGGGAAACGTGAGAAATCCCAACTTTTTTTTGTACCTTGGAGGCAGGTCACATGACCATTACCAAATTATTATTTATATGGTCACTGGTAAAATCTAAATTTCTGGTACAGTACCTAACCTAGATATTGACTTTTTATTAACAGAGACCACATAGGAAATGATAGATCATATGCCTGTAAGCCACCACCAAAGCTTTTTATAGCATTAACATTCATTTTCTATGACCTTTCGTAATAAAGAATGATAATGATGGTTATAATTTAGCAGACACCAGATGCCCTTGATTTGCAGACTTGTATAAAGATCACAGAATACTAATATATTTTAGAATTTTCCACAGGGGAGGCATTATTCCATACAAACAAGTTTCCTTTAGCATTATGAAAACAAAAAAGCCATCCGTAAAATCGATTTTTTATGTGCTTATATTTCAAAGCAGCCCAGCAAAAACATCTGTTTGGTAGTAGTGAACAAACAATGACTTGTTATAAAGCGACATGTGAGGAAATAGGCTTAAAAGTTAATTGTTTTATTATGAAGGGTAATTTAATGCAGAACACAAATCCTGACCCTGGGCAGACGCAAGAACATGTAGTTGGTAGCAAATGACAGGGAAGTACCAGCGGCACTGCTTGCACTGTGCCAACTCATAATCGTCATTGCGGCACAGCACAAGGGGTGCTGTCTGCATTTAGCATGCCGAGCTCACTTTTCTGCCAATAACAGGCTCTACAGAATCTCATTCCAGCCAGCCAGTGCCAAGCAAAGCGTCTTTTTTTTCCCCTTACATTCTGGGGATGTGCATAGAATCTTAAGGATCATTGAAGTCATTTTCAATCTGTGCTGTGAAGGATCAACAAGGGCATTCTGGGGAATTAGAATTATAATATTTCAGCGTCTTCCTGTCCCTCAAAGGGGCTGAAATTATCACGGGAGGTCACTAAATATTTGCAGCTGTTCCTTTCTTTGCATACTGAAATTTGAATCATTCAGGGAATCTCATATGTCAGATCCTTTACTGCCAGTATATATAGTGAATGATAAAGTGATAAATATATTTTTTTTGTCATAAAATATGTATAATTTTTTGAAGTTAAAGTTATAGAATTCTAATATTAAAAATTGCTGCTGAGATTACATTCTCTCTGGTTGAAAGAGAAGGTATGGCATTGTCATCCATCCTCCTTCACATTTCCGCGTATACTTAAAGTGGAATAAATAAAAATTTGTTCCCTACCTCCTTATTGTTGATATAGTTATCAGACATGCTTTAACCCCAAAGTAATATATTTTGTTGAAACTCCCCCCCCCCCCCATTCTCCATTTTACAGTACAGTTAGTATAGTAGCAGCCAAGGTGCATAGTTCTTATCCTTTTTGGAAGCGGCTGCACAAACAAAGATAATACAAAGTTGCATAATCCTTTATTTGATTTGTAATTAAAAACTCAGCTTTTGCTCTCTTACTTCAAAGAAAATTCTCAGGGTAGTGCAGCACACTTATATCAGTGCAAGTCTTCAGGGCACAGTGAAAGCAATGATTTTAACCATTTCAGATCTTAGATACTATATTGATTAAAATGTTTTAAACCAAAGTGGAAATTTTACAGTAATCCCATATTAACAAGCAATTGCAAATCTTTCAAATCAAACTCTCACTGACCTCTGTGGTTCCAAGCACTGTGGAGTTACTTACTCAAAGTTTACAGCAAAAAATGCTCACTTTGATTTTCTTCCACTAGATGCTTTTTATTTCCTTTCCAGTAATGACTTTGCCTTCCAGCCTTCTAATCAAGAAATGTATAAGTTGGTGAGAGCAAAGCACTGATACCTGACTTACGTGACTTTAATGTTTCACCTTTGAGCATGAATTGTTCCATTGTTTCTGCAGCTACAGAGGTTAATGAGAGGTTGGTTTTAAAATCTTTTTTTTTTGTTTGAATATTTTTATTGAATTTTCAAGAATATACAAAAAAAAACACAAAAATGACATAAACTATAACACCAAAAAGAAAACAGAAAAAACATAAGAACTGAAAACACAACCTAACAAATCAACTAAATAATGTTGGACCCATTTGATTTTCTTCCCAATACAGTCGGATCACACCTGGGATTGGAAGTTGAGTGATTGATCCGTAGGATACGCTACTTTTTTAGATAGAAGCCCGAAGCCGCGCGGAGCCGAACTAGATCACGTCCATCCGTCAGGCCACGCGCATGCGCCCTCGTTTTAAAATCTTTTCTGCAGATCTGCTGCTGCAGTTAAAAAATCTAGCTGTTTTCATCTCCAAGGGACAAGCATACACTCACCAGGACATCTCTGGTGCATTCTATTGCTGTTTCAGTACAGACCTATTTGATACCACAACTTTTCCCGTTCATTTGTGTAATGTGGTATAAATATTGTAAATTTGGATTTCCACTGCTGATTAGTGATACCTTCAGCATGTTCTTATTAGAGGGTGTAAAAAGAATCTAATACAGAATACTCCCAGTGCTGGACTCCCTTATATATAAGAAGCTAGTAGTGGATTCAGCTTACCAAACCTAATATATGGAGGTTGCTAGGATAAGATTTAAAATGTGCATGCATGCAAAGTATTGTGAAAGCATAACATTTACATTTACACTGTGGAATTGTCTTTGTTTTTGTATTATCCAGGGTCACCATCTTCCTAATGGTCTAAGACCCTGGCTTTGCATGTGTTGCATTATACAGATCAGCCACTTGCCTGTTGCCTCCCACCCTTCTACTACTACATGCTCACAGTCAGGGCAAAAAGAGGGAGACTCTGAGCAAAGTCTAACTTCTGCATGGAACAGACCGTAAACAAAATCCTCCTGCAATATATCTCTTAGTCGAAGTGCAGCTGCTTGTCTGTAGCTCAAGAACAGCTTGTTAAAGTGACTCAAATCAATCTTAAAAATAAAGTATTTCCTGAATTCTCCTGGTTTACCACAGTGCTGTGGTTGCTACTGCTAGCTTCTAAATCACTAAAGCATACAGTAATGACAAAGGGCCTGGCAGATCTAAGAACTGATTGCCGCAGGGGACCAGAAATCCATGACAGATTCTACAAGATCTTCAGCAGGTGCTTTTTCTTGATTGCTGCAAGGATTGCCGGTATGGGCAGGGGAATTAGTGAACATTCCATGTCTACTTTGCATGATGACCATTACATTAGGGGCTAATTTTAGTGACAGACACTTTATTGATCAAAGGTACAGCCCTTTTTTTTTATTTTATTAATTTATTGTTACTTCTAATTGTGACACATCAGGATGTTATCCATGCAAATGTGTAGTTCCATATAGTTAATTCTTTAATACCCTTAATTAACAGAATGCCCCCAAATTATATTAAAGCTCAAGTCTAGGTAATTTTAAAAGATGCTAATTTACAAACACATCTCAAATTTACTTTTTTTTAAATGCAAGTAGAGGAAGTAACAGAGCAGAATAGTTGCCTTTGCAACACTGGGTCACGGGTTTGAATCTGGTTCACAACGTTATCTGCAAGGAGATTGTATGTTCTCACCATGTTTGTGTCGGATTCCTCTGGGCACTCCGGTCTGCTCTCACATCTCACAAACATGCAGTTAGGTTAATTGGCTTTCCCTCATAATTTTTCCTTAGACTGTGGTATTGGCATATGACTATGGTAGGGACATTAGATCGTGAGCCCCTTTGAGGGACAGCTAGTGATATGACTATGGATTGTAAAGTGGTGGCTAATATGTCGACTCAATATATAAGTAAATAAAGACATATCACTTGTATTATCCTTTTGCAGTCCCTGTACAGCTGGGCATAGGGTGGAAGGTTGAGGTGCAGCACAAGGGGCAAGTCAGTTGTGTTGCAGTGCCAGGTGGAGAGAGAAAAGTGACAAAGAAATTAAAGTAGGGTGTGCCTAAAAGGGCTGTGCTGTGTTGCAAAGTTGTGTTTGATATAATTTGCCTGTGTGTGTGTGTATATGTTTGTATGTATGTATGTATATATATATATATATATATATATATATATATATATATATATATATCATATGCATTTAGCTGCCTGGAGTTCATCTTTGCAGGATAGCAAATATATTGGCTCTCATTCTCTTCCTAGAAAGTTGGGAGATATAATATAATATTTGCTGCTGGGAAGTATGAGTCAATAAATCCTCTGTAATGTTATTATAGGGATTCCATTGTAGTTATGTATTTCTCTTCTACCTGTCTGCTGTTTGCTGGTGTCCTCAGCTTAAGATGTCTTCTGCGTAGAAGTGAATTTTAAAACCTATTTCATGCTCAAGGAGTATTTAGGCCAAGAGGTTTTTTGTGCACAAATAAGATTTACAGCTTGGATGCTGCAGCTAAACAATAAACAGTCTGAGATGCGGGAGGATGTTCTTGTTCCCAGACAGCGAATACAGCACAGAGGTTAAAAAATAGCATCCCTCAGGCAGCACTCTGTGATAATGACAGATCATTAATTCCTAATTTAAAGGTGTCCTTATAGATCCAACAGATAATTGGGTCACTTTAAACAGCATGAATGATTACCAAAAGCACCAGAGCACTTTGTGTCCATCACAATGGCATCTTTGAGTCTGAAATATCCAGGACTATGTGCTGTCGTGCAAGGATGCATTACATGCAATGAATACAAAATATCCTATGAATTCATGTCCTTTAAAGTATATTTGAAGCATTATTATGGAGCTGGTCCCCCCTTGCCTTCACTTATCTGGGAAGGCTATGCACAACGTTGGAGAGTGTCTTTGGGAATGTGTGTCTGTTTAGCTAAAAGAGCATTTTTGTGGTCGGGGCTTGGCCAAAAGAACTGGCATTGCAGTTCTGCAATTGCAATGTCAATGGTTTTCGATAAGTCAATTTTCTCCCTACCAAAACCATCATACCTCTTTTGGGACCTGTCTTTACTGGGACAGAAAAGGGTCCTGCCCAAACTGTTGCCACAAGCCTGAAAGCTCACAATTGGCTAAAATGTCTTTGCATGTTGTAGCAGTAACCACTCCTGGAAACACCTAACGTATTTGTAGGGGTGTCCACTTACCATTGGCTATATAATGTACATTGTATTCTAAACCTGCTGCAAATCTTTTCTCAAAGTGGTGCTCTCAGCTACAACATTGAATTATCACTAAGGGTAAATGGTACTTATTTTATTTGTTTTGACATTTGAATGCATCATTCAGAGAATGTTTAAAGACTCATTTGAAGAACTTACGTGTTTTTTCAAATAAGTTACTGGAGGTTTTACCCTGTTACGCCGCTATCGATCAACGGATGAAGCGAAACGAGTTGGGATACAAGAAACGTTTTTGAAAGCTGAACACTGTTGTTATTGGATGTGATGCCCATGGTGACCACATCATGCCATAATATTAGCATTTTTTTAAATCTATTTATATGATGTGGTAATAAGTTTGTATAATGTATCAATAACAAATTGTATTTTTCTCCAGAAACACCCTACTTTTTTTTTCTTTTGCCTTTTTTGGCTTTCTATGCTACAAGGTTGGTTTGCAACATTTAATGCAAGTCTTGTGGCTCACAATTGCAAAAAAAATTTGTAGCATAAAATTGGCCATCTGATAAATAGAAACATGACAGTTACATGGATTGTGGTTTCTAACGGCCTGAGAAAAAGATCTGGAGGGAATAAAGTTAGCAGTATTCCAGCATACAGGTTGATTGTCTTGGGGTGTTCAAACACCCGAGTGGCTCTGTGGTCAATACCTCAGCATACTTTCTAGCTCAGCATTTGGTTGGGGTGGAGGATAGAAGTCATTGTGTTAACATTAGAAGGTTAATTTAATCTTTATTTCAAGTTTTATGAGTTTTCCTGTGAGCAAACCCCAGAGGACACCTTACAGGGTCACAAAAATGTACTTCCTGAGTATATTCCCTCTCTTTGCTTCCTTTTGCCCAAATCACATAACATTTAATGAAAGGGAAAGAGATGGAAAGAAGGCTTTTTGAAGACACAAAACAGATTAGTTAAGTATAAAATAACTTATAATTTTATTTAGGTACAAAAAACTTTAAAATAATAGTAAAGCACTGTTAAAGAGTAACACAAAAATGGTACTTTAGCCACACCATATATATCAATAAATAAAGTCATAAACTTGCGTATAAGTCATAAATCAAGGATGGATATAGAAAGATGGATATATAAGTACCAACATCCGTTTAACGTATATAATAATGCAATAAAGGGTACAACACCTCTTGCGCTATTAAGGACTATTGAGAGGATAATATTTGTAGTAAAAGCATGAACTTACTATACTTATAGTGTTGGGATTGCGCCAAATCCATAACAATCGAATATCAATGCATGAGTAACTCAATCACAAAAAACTTTTGGGTGCTCTGAAGAAGGGCAAGAAAGAACATTGAACAAAAATATCACATTGTAATGTGGAGAAATAGCTCAATCATTTATAAGGTCTTACTTGGGTATCTTGACATATGAGCTTGATGATATATTCGGGGTTTATTGCTTCTTATAGTATAATAATAATGTAAATCTAATAGATGGATATTAGATTTACATTATTATTGTACTATAAGACCTGTAAGATACTGTAAGATCCTATAATTGATTGAGCTTTTTTTCCACATTAAGTGATATTTTTGTTCGATGTTTTTTTGTTCGACACATTTTTTTCCCTTCTTCAGAGCGCCTAAATGTTTTTTGTGATTGAGTTACTCATGCATTGATATTCGATTGTTATGGAATTGGTGCAATCCCAAGTATAGTAAGTTCATGCTTTTATTACAAATATTAACCTCCCTAATAATAGTCCTGAATAGCGCAAGAGGTGTTGTACCCTTTATTACATTAATATATACTTTAAACTGATATTGGTACTTATATATCCATCTTGAATATGATTCTAATTAGCCATTATTGTAATTTTAGGGTCTCTGTATCCCCTAAAGAAGCCCTCCTGGGTGAAACGTGTTGGGATAAGACTCTGTCCCTTGATTTATGACTTATACGCAAGTTTATGACTTTGTTTATCGATACATATGGTGTGGCTAAAGCACCTTTTTTGTGTTACTCTGTAACAGTGTTTTACTTCTATTTAAAGTTTTTTGTACCTAAATAAAATTATAGGTGATTTTATACTTAACTAATCTGTTTGTGCCTTTAAAAAGCCTTCTTTCCTTCTCTTTCCTCTTTAATAAATATCAGTCTAATTTTTGAACAATAAGGCTTTGGCACCCAAACCAATTAATTGGGCTAATATATGATTAATGATAACGTGTAAAGCTAGCTATATCTAGGACATAAATATTCAAATCACAATAGGTTGTTTTCTTCCATTTCTATTTTGACTTGTGTGTGCTTAAGACATTTTACAGTTTTTAAAATAAGCCAAATATTAAAAACATAAAAGTGTATTAACTTTTTTTGGTTATGATTATATTGCTATTCATTTTTTTTATTTCTTTGTAGATTTGCACGCCGGATCTGGTGGTATTTTTGGCTTGTGCCAACCACAAGCTGAAGGAGCGGTTACTGAAGCGAGCAGAGCAACAGGGTCGTCCAGACGATAACCTTAAGGCTATACAGAGGAGATTAATGAACTTCAAGCAGAATGCAGTTCCACTGGTCAACTACTTCCAAGAGAAAGGCCTCATCATTACGGTGAGCAATCACGATCTTCTCAAATATTTTTAATTTGTGCATATTATCTAATTAACATTCAGTGATGGCATTAACAGTGAACATTATCTACTTAAAATTCCATCTTTGCTCAAAAAAAAAAAAAAAAACCTTTAACGCTCAGGTCTGACACCTTCATTAAAATAATGTTGTTGATCTTTTTAACCTCCTAATGGCTTTTAATGGTTTTTAGCTGCATTTTTATTCTGGAGCTAGATGAAGAGTATGCATTGTAGAAAAAGACTTTAATTTAGTAGGTCTATTAATAAGTAGTGCTACTGAGGACATAACTACTGACGTTGCATATGAATGTTGCAAACTGATAAAAGTCTGGTATTATATGTTATAATCATGTGCAATGTATGTTAGTATACTGGAAGCTGGAAAGATTTTACATGATTTTTGCCCCACTCTTTTTATAGTTTATACCTACAACACACAGAGCAGAGCTTGAAGACTGTGGTAACAATCTACCCACATGTCTTTGTCTTGCCAATGTCTCTGCCAACTATCAGGGGGAGAAAACATCTTCAGAGACAGTTTTCAACATGGCATGTCAAAAAATGTATTAGGTAATAAATACAGCCCAGAAACACTTTGTAAGAGACAATGAGTAGCATTACTAACAGTGAAGAAATAAACTCCATCAACAAACAAAGACATCTCAGGCAAATGTTAAATGGGCTTTAGAGAGCTTGTGCCGTTAAAAAATAAAAGAATCCAAATGATAAGGCAACATGCACACTAGGGTAGTAGAATAAAACTACCGGTATATATTCTTTTATTTAGCCAGAAAGAAATGAGAATGGGCAGGTTTTAGGCCCGCAAGCCCCAAACTCATTAAGAGATTCAAAGTGACAATCTATTAA
Organism: Pyxicephalus adspersus; assembly: GCF_032062135.1. Classification (NCBI taxonomy): domain Eukaryota; kingdom Metazoa; phylum Chordata; class Amphibia; order Anura; family Pyxicephalidae; genus Pyxicephalus; species Pyxicephalus adspersus. The sequence goes on from NC_092865.1 coordinate 11,645,766, forward strand.
AGTTGTAACCAACTAAGTGGACCCTCGTGCTACATAACTTGGTAGTTCCAAATGAGTTTGTATAATCAGAATGTAATGTTTATTGTCAGCTTCAAGCATTCATTATTCACATCTAGATTCTAAAGAATTGTAATTTATTGTCACATTAAAGCTAATAATGGTGATGAGATTTGTCTTCAATTAATCATCTAGATTCTGTCCTGACCTCACAAATCTGGACATCACTGCAATATACTTCGGGGTCTGTTTATAAAGCAGGGATTGTGACATTCACTAAACATTATCTGGTGGAGAATCAGTCCTTGCCATTGAAAACAGTAGAGAATGTTGGCTAAATGTCAGTTTCACTGCTTTATAAATAAACCCATTTAACCCTAATTCTCTTGTTCAGTTAAACACAAGGAGCTGGGTTGACAAGTCTGGGTAACACTGATTGCACACACATCGGTTTTATTTTTGTCTTTGAATTGAAATCCTCAGTCATTTTTTCCAATTATTTCAGTTGAATGCACTACAGATGTAGCAATTGTTTTGTTCAGTTTATTCCATATTGGTACTGGAGTTATATTTCAAGGTACAATCATTTTATACTATACAAATTGTATACTATTGTTCTAAATACTAGCTGAAAATATGGTTCTATACACTGCCTGGGCAAAAAGTCACCACCTAGCTATAACCAGACAAATAGGTTAGAGACTTCTATTGGATTAGAACTGCAGTGATTGATATGTTATGAGCCCAAAAACCAGGTCAGCTGACTATCTAAATATACTGAATGACTAGGTGTTCCCATCAAGATTTTTTTCCTTTCTGATGGCACGGACATATTCCAAGAAGACAATACCAGGATTTTTTGGGCCCAAATTATCAAAGAGTGGTTTATTGAGCATGAGACATCATTTTCACAAATGGATTGGCTACCACTGGGTCCAGACCTTAACCCCACTGAGAATCCTTGAGTTGTGCTGGAGAAGGCTTTACAGAGCAGTCTGACTCTCCCATCATCAATACAAGATCTTGTTGAAAAAATAATTCAACTCTGGCTGGAAATAAATGTTGTGAAGTTGCATAAGCTTATCAAAATGATACAACAGTAAATGCGTACCTCAATCAATGATAAAGGCGGTCCAATTAAATTTTAGACTGTATGCTTTTTTTTCATCACTCAGCTTTTCTGTGACATAAACCCTTAAGTTCAGGAAGTAAAGCTGGGCCAGGGGCATAAGGGAATTGTTATAGTCCTACCTACTATCTGGCCCACGTCCATTTAAAAAAGAAATTCTCACATAAATTTACCACCCAAGTCTCTTGCTGGTGCCACTTCGGGATGCAAAAATGTCCCTGCCCTTCCCTTCTTGCTAACTTTATCTCTGCTTTTTCTTCTTCACCATTCAAAAAGGACTTTGCTTATGGTCAGCCAATAAAAAGTGCCTACGTTACACAGAATGGCATAATGGGAGTAAAATTCTTTGCCGTTACAATCAGAAATTGAGATATTTTTTTAGAAAACAGGAACCTGTAGTAAGTGGATTTAGATTCTGGTTCTCAAGCAGTTAAATGTTTACCTCTGTTCCAAGACAATTCAAGAGACCAAACAGTATGAAATGGCTGGGGCCCCATCTGAGCTCTCGAAGGGCCTGAGCAGAGATACAGATTTCCTGGGGTGATCCGGCAGTATCCTCTGAGCTCTGGGGATGGAAGGAAATTCAGTCTTGTGTAAAAGTTTTTAATTGCTTTTTTTTTTTCAGCAATACATTTGCAGCTGAGTTTCTCTTGTCTGATGTGATGATCTAGCAGAGCTTTGTGACTCATTTGCACGTTGTTATTCCTCACCATCTGGTATGTGGAGTCATTTTAAAAATAAAGTTACTTTCTTCATAATTTTTATCGTCAGCTGTGAGAAAAGTCACAGCTTGTTTTTGTGACTTCTTTTTCTTTTCTTTTTATGTTGTACTTAGCCTAATTCAGATAGTTGTAATTGATATTTTTTCTAAAGTTTAAGGAGAACCTAGGAAATAGATGTTTCTATTTCACCATTGATGAAAGCAAAGCAAAAAATTTTGAGAAAGGGCAGTGGTGTAACCCTAAAGTGTCAAACATTATTCTTGTTTAAAGAAAAAACTACTGTTTACCCTGGCAGTGGGTTATCCTCTTAACTTTAAGGGTTGGGTGCTTCTTTAGAGAAAACTTTGGGGAGTTATCACACACACCCTCACACACTCAGCTCTTCTTCTTTTTTTACCTGTTTTAAGCTTGCTAACTCTAATTACAGGTGCAGGGGGACCACTAATCTAACATTGCAGATTGGATTGCACTAGCTCAGGCATGGGCAAACTACGCCCCTCGGACCATATACGGCCCATTAGGCTTTTTTTATCCAACCCGCTTAACGCTGGATAAAACGTGCCTCGCTCCGCAGCTCTGGCAGGTGCCCCCCCTGAGCGGGGTCAGGACCATGTCCCCTGTACAAATCCCGGGCCCGGGGAAGTGGGTGGAACAACCCACCCACTCTCTCATTGCAGGCTCAGATCTGCGATGGGAGAGTGGGCGGGGTTATGTCATCATGGCATCACGTTCAGTGCTGTCATGATGGCATAACCCCACCTACTCTCCCATCGGCCCCGCCCCTCTGCCAAATTTTAGATTAGATTGTGGCCCCTGAGTGAAAAAGTTTGCCCACCCCTGCACTAGCTGCTTATCCTAGACAAGAGTCACTAATGCAGTCTTCTCTTCTGTTTTCTGAAAGGACCCTGCAGCTAAGCAGCCATGAGGAAAGGAATATCATTTGACTGCAGCTTTATGAAAATAAAAGGGCATTTAAATAGGTTTCTTTATCTCTTACTTTCAGCTATCAGTTGGAAAGGGGTGGTAAGGAAACGGTAATGGAAATGTGCTTTACATAAAAGCTTATTTGCGCCTAAAGAATAAAGTACTAGCTACATGTAAATATTGCAGAATGTCATTTAGAAGAAAAGGCAGAGGGCACATTTAGAGGAAGGTGAATTATTCAGCAAGTTTGGTTCTGTATTTTCACACTTTTTTGTAATTTCATTTTATTTCACATTATCTGCTCTCATTTTTATTTTTATTTTTTGTAAAGTTCAGACTGCTCTGATCCAGCTACATTAGCAAACACAAATCATACCTAGGTATCATAGAAAAGCTGCCAGACATCAGGAGCAGAAATGGATAATTTTGGTGTCAAGGGAATATGGGTGACATTTTAACCCATGTCAAATACTGGTCAGAAAACTCCTTTTGGCTTTCATTAAACAGTACATGTCAGATCAGAGGCTGCCTTTGAACTATTCTGGATAATATGTAAAGCTTAATACTATAAAATTAAAACAAAATGATGCCGGGTAACGAAAGAAGAAGAACCCAGATGAAGAGTGAAGAAGATAGCAGTGCCTTGGTAAAGACGGATACTGGGACAACGTGGGACCCAAACAAAGAAACCTCCTGATGGATCGTCGGATCTGCAGGATTAAAAGTAAGTGTGATTTTTTTATTTTTACTTTAACTCCACTTTAAAGACCCAGCGTTTGCACATTTGACAGCAGTGTGCTCCCTTGGCTGAGGAAATGGTAAATGTACCATACCCTCAGGGCCATTGTGAACATACCCTAACATTTTTAGGCTATCTGTGTCCTGCATATACACTAATAAACTAATATAGTGATATGTCATGTATTTATTTATGAAGACTTTTAAAATTGAAAAGCAAAGTTTTAGTTAACATTTAAAAGAGGTCTAATCTCATACTGCGCAGGTGCGAGATCAGGTGACATAGGTGGGGGAAAAAGTGCCAATTTCACTGCGTATGTGTGAGATCTGCATTTTTTCTATCATTAAAGAAAAGGCTTCATCTGCACATGCCAAGATCAGGGCATGTGCAGAAGGAGCAGCCAGAGCTTCCCAGGATGTGTGACATAAGTATCACAGGAGGCTCTGTGCAGCCATTCTATCTTGATCACCGCGGCTATCAAGACAGAAAGGGAGTGCTGCACCATTTTTTTCTACAAAAAAATACAAATAAATAAATACATTTTTATTTTACATAAAAGGGTTGTCTACCTTTTTATGTAAAGTAAAACTTTTGAGTTTAGGTACGCTTTTAAGAACCACTACTGCCGTGCTAGTGACCAAGCAGATGGCCAAAGCAGGTGTAAACTTCCCCTTAGAAAAGCGCTATGCTCTATTTACTAGGACTGAGTTGAAAAGTCAAGAAGACCTGGCACACTGCTAAACAAAATGCACTGAGATTTCAGAAAATAAGTACTGTCAGCATTGGAAACTTGCAGAATCCTCTCATGATGCATATATAATGTCTGCCCAGTCACCTAGGTACAATGCCAATAAATATTTCATGCTCAAGAGACACGAAGAAAAATGTTTGCAACTTCAGTAAAATGCAAAATATCCATCATTTGTACAGCCTTCATATTCAGAGTGAGCCTTTCTATTTTTTAAAAGCATTCATAAATTAATTCCTGATATGTATTGAATAGTTCAAGTTTCATCAAAAACGTTAGTAGGCAAGCGGCTTTATGTAGGCTGAAACTTTGTCACCATTGTACTGCAGGCAGGAGGAAACATTTCCCAAGTCTTTTTTCCCTTAGTAATCAAACTATACATTGTTACTTTGCAAATGAATGGTTTCATGGGTCCCTTCTGTAATCAGTAATTCAAAGCTTGAAGTATTACACTTAGGCTGCATGCACATGTCAAATGGTTGTCGCCTGAGATCACCGATTGTGCTTGTCTTAGATGAAAATCTGGCATGTACAATGGTTCTTTAACGTTGTCTATCAATTAGCCCTGGCTAATCAATGAATGACCAACCAGGGAATGGCCGGTGTTCACTCCTATGGATCACTCCGTTCAATCGTCCTCCTCCCTCCCCTGCCCTTAGAACAGAATGGTGCTGTAAACAGAATTCTAATATATGTACATAGCCTTACATATTATATAGCACACATATACATAAAATGAAAAAAAAAAATTGTACTCTATTGCATTTCTGACTACTTATGACCATCCAGTTGTATAAAGTCTTCTACTTTTCTGCAAAATAGTAATTCCCACCTGTCAGTTACCTGTCAGTTTTTCTGAAATCTATGTATAGTCATATTCTAAAAGTTGGGTCACCTTTTGTCAAACTTTTTTTAATTCCCCAATTCAACAGCGTCCTTAGTCAACAGCGTCCTTACAAACTAAAATTCAACATGACATATACCTGCAAACTTTAAAGGCCAGTTGTTTTTTTTTGGCTGAATCTCTAAGGAGATTTCAGATGTACATCAATGGCAAAAAATGTTTTTCAACTGACAACATTTTGTACAAAAAGTGGGAAAATTACAAGATTTAAGGAACATTTTGAGACTTTTATTTCTTCCAAGAGGATCATAGGAAATGCTGACTGGCAGGATACTATTTGAAAATAACTAGTAGTTACGAACAAAAAGCTTGTCTTATGTAAAGTGTACCTGTGGGCTGCAATTACATGCTGAACAGGCATGCTTAGCAGGCACGCCAAGTATAAGAGAATAACCCTTCCTCCATTCTCTCTGCTGGAGGGAGGCCGTCTGCACTTCTGGGTTTCGCCCGGAGCACTGCGATGCTGCAACCAGAATCAGGAGACATTGCATAAATGCATGACAGTGCACTGGAGTTCACTATTGATGAGCCCCCTGTTGCTTTACTTTGTGCCAAAAGTGTTCCCAGTGTCTTCTGTGACCCTGGGTGTCCCAGTCATCATCTGTGTTCCTTGTACCTTGTCTGCTTTCCCAGTTATTGACTGTGGAAGTAGTTTTCTCCTTGCCTACCTGCAAGTTGTTCCTAAGGTCTGTAGCCTGGGAGTAATCTTCAGCAAGTCCATCATCTCTTTTTAGGAGCTCTGGTGAACACTGGTGACACCTTAAATTGGAACTAACCCCTGTGTATACCCACCTATCCTAATTCCATCTCAAGCTTCGCCATCTTCTTCCGTTTTTAGATCTTTGGTCATCTTGATTGGCCAGAATAACAGTTTTGCAGGAGTTTGTTCAGTCCTGGTCGACGCAGAGGAAGCCAGGAATATGAACATTCCAACCCCAAGCTGCCCTTTAGTTCCACTTTAACCTCCTTGCCGTTAAGCCCGACCTTCGTACGGGCAAAAAAAAATGGCTAGGATGGTTAACCCCGAGTTTTTTCCCATCCTTACTTACCTGGTCCCGCTGTGCTCATCCAGCGTCGTGTTCGTGTTCCAGCGTCGTCCTCCGTCGATCTTCGTCCGCCGATCTCCCTCTCCAGCGTCGGGTGTCATTCGTCGGGTGCCAGCGGGACCGGTAAGAAGCCGGCCGGCGGAACACAAGATGCCAGCCGGCGGAACACAAGATGCCGGCCGGCTTCTTACCTGGTCCCGCTGATCGTCCACGTCCTTCTTCTTCCAGCGCCCGATGATCTCTGAAGCGAGAAGCCGTCCGGCGGAGGAAAAAAAAACGGACGGCTCCTCCCTGCGTGCGTGATGACGTCGGCGC